>NC_026755.1:917256-999756 GCF_000149245.1 Cryptococcus neoformans H99 | reverse complement strand
CCCTTATTAATAATAATTTATGAGAATAAGAGATCATCCTTGCTACATTGCAGAATGCCACGTCACAATTCTTTTTCGACCCTCTCTTCTTCTTCATCGTCGCAACAAGAACGACGACCAGAAGAGGAGGCAGCAGCAGCAGCGTCGAACGAGTATTTTGTTCAACAAGCAAAGCTCTACAGACATCTCGAAAAAAGGCTCAATAAGTTCAATAAAAAGGCTGCAAACGCAAGACACAGGCCCAATAGAAACAGGAAGCTCTCAAAGTCCGTAAAACCCACGTTCTCGACCCCCTCAAACGCCTCAACCAGCCCACCCATCTCATCATCTACATCTTCCGATACATTCACCAGCACCATGATCTCTTCAAGCATTCGAGTCTCAGGCAGATCGCTCACACAAGTGATTGTGAGTGTGAAGTGGCTACTTATTTGTACCAAAATTAACCCCCCAATAGCGCCCTGCTGTCGCTTCGGCTTCGTTCTCGACCACAGCTACTGCTGGAGCGCGTGTTCAAAAGAAGCAAAGCAAGAAGAAGATCGCTAATCCGGACGCCTTGTCTGCTTCTGAAGCAACTCGAGTTCTCCGTGTACGTTTAACTCATTATGAGACAGCGTTCTCGTGGCTAATCCGTTGACAGGCTTTGGAAGTTGCCCATCCAACGTCTACTTATTCTTTGACACTCCATACCAAGTCCCATAAATCAGCACTTCCTATCCGTGGCTCTTTCACCCTTCCTCTGGATCCACGTAGAACATCAGAAACAATTCTTGTTTTCGCCGAACCGTCCTCTCCTTCTGCTACTCTTGCCAAAGAGGCAGGCGCAGCGTATGTCGGAGGTGATGAACTATTCGAGCCCGTGCTGAGCGGTAAAATCCACCCTACGAGATGTCTTGCAACTCCTGGGATGATGCCTGCTGTAACTAGGTCTCTTGCCAGATTCTTGGGTCCGAAAGGTCTCATGCCGGTCGCCAAACGAGGTGGTGTAGCTGAAGGCGAAGAATTGGCAGAGAGGATCAGAGATGCGGCCGGAAAAATGGAGTACAGGGCAGACAAACAAGGGATCGTCAAGGTTAATGTTGCGAGAGTAGATTTTGGTATTCCTTCGGTGGAAAGCAACATTAAATCGTTCATACAGACTGTTAGAGACAACCAGGCTGCTGCGAACCAAACAGACGACCCGCTTGCTGCCGCTGGAAAGAGCAAGAAGAAGAAGGGTACGTATTCTAGGTTTTTTTTCACCTTTTTTCTTTTTCAGAGCCCAACCGTTACTAATTCGGACATGACAGGCTCATCCATCACCTCTGTGATCTTGGAATCAACAAATGGACCTAGTATAGAATTGAACGATGTGCTTTAAGTCCATGCATTTGAATTTCTGTTGAGTGATATGTATATTATGACTTGATCAAAAGGCAAGCAGCGCTGCCAAGGGCCCGTCGGATATCTTGATAGTCCACATCATGCGCTGTCATTCGTTAGCTCACGCTATGGAACACAGTTAAAGAAAAAACGTACTGTCTTCAACTTCTCCCCAACGTTCAATTTGACTGCTCACTTCAACATGGCTGGCCTGAGCCGCTTCATGGGCCGTTAAACGACCGCGACAGAGGGCGAGGGCGATCACAAATGATTTAGTGGCGTACACTGCCCGCTCAAAGGCTGTCAGGTGGTTTAGTCAGTCGTATTTAGCGATTCAAATGGAGATGCTTACCTGCAAGCTCCCACCCGTCCATTGTCTCCACCACTTTTTTCAGTTTCTCCATATTTTCATCGGACAGCTTAACGGCGCCAAAGCCTTGTGCCAATTGAAGTTCTACACCAAAATCTTCTTTTAACCACTTATACAGAGGGTCCCAATGTTCCTTTTGTAAACGGACGAGAGGAGGAGGCGCGTCGTGGGGGTAGAGAATGGTGTCGGTCTCGAGATATTTCAAGAGAGCATCAATTACGGCAGGGCGAGTGGGTCCTTCCGAGAGACCGTCTATTGCTCGAGATGCCAACGAAGTCTGGACGAAAACTGAGCACGACTCTTCCTAAAGAACTGCGAGCACATACCACAGGCAGAGCATGTTGCTTCAGAACCTCATCCTGATTCTCCCATTCATTGGCTATCAAGGCTGCAAGCAGCCTTCTCTCTTTTGGAATTTCAAGTTTGGCCCCGAAAGGAGTTTTTAGTGCGCGATGATCAAGGGTGATGAGGTAACCATCTGAAGGAGTAGCCGAGATGTTGACTGTCTTCCAGAAACGACGAAGAGTCTGCTCTGCACCTGTAGGCCAGTCAGAGAGTTTATTTGAAAGTAGAATACCATATTTACGGTTGGTTTGAGTGACGGGCGGTCCGTCTTTAACTACTGCCCATCTGGCAAAGCTGGTCGAAAATGTTCTGGCACAAATGGCGGCCGGCCTATAAGCACGAGGCACAGGCGTAAGCGCCGCCAGAAACGGACGGGCAGTGATTCGGAACGATGCCATGATTAAGGGAGAATGGGTTAGGATAATAGCGATAAGGGGTTATTTGAGGGTAGCGAGAAATTCTACAATGTCCTCTTCTACTTCTTCGTGCAGACGTGTGTTGTGGTGGGTGCAGTTCACTTGGGGCCGGTGGAGGTGCGGCATTATTATAATTACTGATTGGTCAGAGTACTCGTAATGTCACTTGATTTTTACTAATTAGCATTAGGATTTCCCAACAAGATGATTAGCGGTAACAACTTATATTACATTTTTTTATTAAAGACGAATTACTAATTCGATCGGATGTCGGAGCTTCGCCCTCGCTATCAGTAACGAACGACTGAACAAACAGCCCAGTAACGCAGGGCGGCCCGACATTACCATTTGTTGTCACACTCGACTTGCATCCCTCGGAAAACATACAATAATGCTCGATCACATATCGATATCACACCAAAGCAAGTCTCCATTATACTCGCCTTTTGGATGCTTGCTGATTCTTTACTGTAGGCGGCCTCGTCCTTTGGTCTCGCGCCTTTACCCCCACTTTTGAAACTCTTGCCAATACACCCAATTCTCCTATTAATGCGCTTGTCAAGTCTACATTCATTGAGGGCAAGGCGATGGCGAATGGAGAAGAGCAAGGTTTGGAGAAGGACGGCTATAGTGTCAGATGGAGTGTAGACAATGGCTTAGGTCTTGTATTTGTCGTGCGTATCCATCCACATTACTCGTTCTTTCCGTTCAACAAGCTAATAAGCAATGTAAGGTGGTTTTTCCTGCGCTACTTCCTCTGACATACGTTCCTGCTCTCTTAGAGCGTACCAAGGCATTATTTCTCGCCCTCTTCCAGCCTTATGTCACATCATTAATCGAATCTCTGTCTTCTGGCGGTGCTTCCGCAGGATCAGCTTTAAAACAGCTCAAGGAAAAGATTGTGGAAGAGAGATGGGATGAAGTATGGGATAGGTGCTTTAGAAACTGCGAAGGGGTAGGTCGAACGCTACACAATGAGAAAAGCGGGAGACGGCTGACAGTTAGCCAGGAGAAGAAGTCACGAAGTACATTGGTAAAACAGAGAGTCTCAGATGGAGCCAATCCTGCCATTTCCAGTGCCGATACTTCAGACGTTGATGTCGGATCACAACCAGCGGTCAGTGCAGAAGAGATTGCAAAGAATGTACAATCTTTGAAAGCGAAGATGAAAGGCGGAAAAAGGCGTGGCGTGCGTGATGGGTAAGTTGTATATATTTGTCAATCGCGCGTTATGGGCCTTTTTTTCCCTTCTAACTGATGAATGAGTAGACTGAGCCCTTCCCCCTCCCCGTCACCATCTCGAAAGCCCCCTGTAAACGCAACTTCCAAACTTATGCGTCGTTGGGGCGACTCTCCAGTGACCGCTGACGATATGGCTGCTCTCGATTACTCCACCCCTGCTCCCGATTCGTCAGCAAACGATACGGTTTCCGTAGATAAAGAATCCCTCGTTTCCTCGGAGGCTCTAGGTACAAGGAATGAGACGGGAGCGTATCAAGTGGCAGATTGGGATTTCCGACGGGCACCTGTGACTTCTCAGGAGAATCTTCCCTCCGAGGAAGAGATCATTGCGCGCGGTACATCCCGTCTTTCCCTGAACCGGGCAACAGATGATGGGTCAAGTCAAAGTTCTTGGACTAGCATGTTTTCAAGACTTACAGGAAGCAAGATCCTGACTCGGAATGACCTAGCCCCGGTGTTGGTCGAAATGGAGAAGCATTTGATGTCCAAGAATGTGGCCAAGGATATTGCTGAAAAGTTATGCGATAGCGTAGGCGCTGCCCTGGTTGGGAAAAAACTTGGTGGCCTGAGCAGCGTCAAGTCGGAAGTTCAATCTGTTCTTTCCACGTCGCTTACGCGTGTGCTCACGCCAAAGACGTCTACTGATATCCTGTTGGAAATTCAACGCAAGCGATCCTCTCATCTCGCAACCCTCAGCGCTACATCCTCCTCGCTCGACTCTGGTCCCGACCCTTACACCATGACATTTGTTGGTGTCAATGGTGTAGGTAAATCTACAAATCTGTCCAAAGTCTGTTTCTGGCTCCTTCAAAACGGACTGAGGGTACTAATCGCCGCCTGTGATACCTTTCGAAGCGGTGCGGTGGAACAGCTCCGAGTCCATGTGAGGAATTTGGGTGCTCTGGGGGAAGAAATGGGTCAAGGCAAGGGGAAGAGGATTGAACTGTTTGAAAGAGGGTATGGGAAGGATGCCGCCGGCATTGCCAAGGACGCTATTACCTACGGTAAGGTTTAAATTCAACCTAAGCAGAACACTGCTTTTCCAAGGCTGACACTACGGAACAGCTAAAGAGCACGCATTCGATGTCGTCCTCATCGACACTGCAGGTAGAATGCAGGATAACGAACCACTTATGCGCGCATTGGCCAAACTTGTTACGGTGAACAACCCGGATAAAATTGTTTTTGTAGGCGAGGCATTGGTTGGGAACGAGGCAGTGGACCAGTTGACAAAGTTTGACCGGGCGTTGAGGGATTTCTCTGGAGCCGGTGTTGGTGGGGTGGCGAGGAAAAGAGGGATTGATGGAATCATCTTGACAAAGTTTGATACTATCGTGGGTCATATTCGTCTGTATGTTTACGGCGATCAGCTGATATATGGTTGCTATCGCAGGACGACAAGGTCGGGGCGGCATTGTCAATGACGTACATTACTGGGCAACCCATCCTGTTTGTGGGTTGTGGCCAGACATACACAGATCTGAGGCAGTTGAGGGTCAACCATATTGTTCAGGCGCTGTTGTCATAAATCTATCGCAGGGGTATCACAAGTAATGGTCATATGGAGATAATGTACAGTGTAATGTATTTCAACAGGTATATGCGTCGTAATCTTCTGAATCGAGATCACTCTTCAGCTGGAGCAACAGCTCTTTGGCTTTGCAAACTTCTTCAAGCTCTGCATTGGCCATTCTCACCAGCTCGGTCCAAGCATTTTTCATCCCTTCTCTTTCAAGCTTTACGATCCTTGAGTCTAGTTCATTGCGTTGCTTTCTGGTAAGCTCAAGCTGTCTCTTTGATTCAACAAGGGATTTGCGAAGAATTGAGGACGAGGGTGGTGTGGATCTGGGTAGCTGGTGATGATAGGCATGTCTTTTATGCTCTGTAACTGCGACAAAGGACTCGTAACTTCTGCCTTGAGTTTCGGAACGGAGGTCATCTCGTCCTTGCTTCCCATTAGTGATGTGCTCTTCCCCAGCTTCATCATCATCTTCAACAAAAGTAAATTCCAAATCTTTCAGCAGCTCATCATCGTTTGGACCCTGAGATAGCGGCGTCCCTTTGGTAATATTTGGAAGCTTGGGAGTCTCCATTGATGAGGGGGGAGTGCAGAATGGGGTAGCGACTGCAAATATTTGGTTACTCAAGCGAGCGTGGGAGGGAATGCGGGTCGGAGTGCTTTGGGCGGACCGTGCGTGACCAATGTTCGCTTTTAAGAAACTTGTTAGTATAGACATGGATTTGCTGTAAGCAATGCATGCTTACAAGGCCTGCTCCTTCCATGACCTGTCTTAGGGCTGGTAGGAGAGACATGTTTGGTCTTTGACTTGTTCAGAGGACGATCAAGCTTGAGTGGTTTGAAGCTGTTTGTTCGAATGAGAGACGGGACGCTTGATTTTGTGGAGAGGGTTCTTTCCAGGAGGAAGGATGTATGGTCGGCGGGGCGGGCCGGCTGTGTAGGGGCTGGACGAGGAAGGCGGGAGAGGTGTGAGGGCATTATGGGGTTGGTGTAGTCCCGGTTCGAATGCTATGCGGGGATTTTTGTTGCGGGTGACTCAACCAAGTCAGGCGCGTGGCTGCGCGGGTGGAGGCAGCGGGGGTCGCCGCTCGGCGGGGGAGAAGGACGGGAAACAAGAAGTCCGAGACGGGAGAATTGTGTCTCTCGTTGTATTCAATTCCGCCAACATGATGGGACAGGCAACGCCCCCCCCGCACCTCGTCGCCCTCCTCGCCAACCCCCGCACCCCGGCCAGCTACGCCGCAGACGCCATCGAGGAGTGGATAGCCCACAGACGGGCAAAGGGCGACTCCCTCTTTACCATCTCACTCGCCCTCGCGCATCTCGAAGATATCGTAAGTACGCCTTCCCGTGGACTACGCTCACACACTCAGACTCCTCCGCACATCGCGCACATCTTCGACAGGGCCCGCTACCTCACAAACGTCCCACAGCCTCAGGACCTCACACCTCCCGTTGGCCCCTTTCCGCTCGCCCGTTCCGCTTCAGTCGCCACTATCCTCAGCCATCTCTTGGCCACTCCTCCGCCCTCCATCCAACATTCTCGGGAAATCATCCTCGAATATGTCCTCGCTCGCGAAGCAAAATTCAAGGAGAAAAAGCCTGGCAGAGCGGGAAAGGGCACAATGGGAAGGGAAGCCTTTGAGGATATCGCAAAGCGTATGGGCGAGCTAGAGGATTTTCTTCGGGAAAATTCTGCTTCTAGCCCACCTACATCGCCATCTCGAGACGTGTATCCGTCGCCTCGTCGCCCACCACGATCATCACAAGCCCAGTTACTCAATGAAAACCAACAAATAGGCCTGACCCTCATTCTTTCTTTGAGAATGTCTCTATCATACTTTACTTTGCAAGAATTGGCCAATCAGCTAATGATGGTTGCATTGGGAGATGCTGAGAGGATGCTGATTCAACATATTAGACGAAGAGTGCCTGGAGAAGGCAGGTGGGGTGTTGGTAAAGAGCTCGAGCACGTGGAAGGGCTGGTGAGTGGATTTTGCATGCGGTCATCGGACGCGATATGCTGACCCGCCCAACAGACTCTCTCCCGTCGACCGGCACTTCGACCGGCATTCCGCTCCGCCAAAGCCAGGACACTTCTTCCTCCCAAACCTCTCTATCCCATACAGCTCCCGGCCCCTTCTAAATCACAGTGTATCAAACAGATTCAGGCACTCGCTAAAGAAATTGAGGCTGGAGGACCTGCGGCTGGTCAAGAGTTTTTGCACGTCCATGCACCTTCAGGTATATCTGCGCCAATATTCAACACCCCTATCGGCCGAAGATCTGCCAACACCAGTCCAACAGTCAAAGCGACATTTGCTCGTGAAGGGAGCCCGCAAACACCCCTTTCGAATCTTCCACCAGCACTCGACACACCAGCAGGCTCTCCCGCTCGATTTTCTCAGCCCGATCCCAACATCCTTGCTAATTTCACCATGGAACTCATATCGGAATTCATCACCCGTGAGAAGCGAGAACAGATGCTCAAGTCTAAATGGGCCAAATCAGGACGTGCTCAGGTCAGCAAGGATCTAGGAGAAATTGAGGCAGCGCTATGTCTTGTCTCTAAAAACAATGCGTCATCTATCGCCCCTTTACTGCTTCCGACATTCCTCTTGTTGCGTCGCACCTTTGCTCTGCCACCTTCCCCTCTCCCTCATGCAATCACCGAACCGTACATTGACATCTTGCCTGCTCCACCCGATCCAGACGATGTACCTTTTAGAGAACCTACTGTCAGTTCAACTACAGCTGCGCTGTATGTGAACCCCAGATTGAGTGACGACAAAGCATATGATGCCTTGGAAGAGTTGGCAGAGTTTGAAAAAGAAAAGGTCGACGGAGCCGGCGGGACGAGACAGCAGATGACAGACTGGGCATTCTCGCAGATCGAGGCTGTTCAGAAAAGAGTGAGTTACCGTGTTTAATTGTCGACATGCCAGGGCTACCTGCTAATCATGAACATTAGTTCCCTGATGGGTCCTATAAACAAGTTTTCAACCGCATGAAAGACAATCTTTTGAAGCAAAGGCGCCCTGAAGAACATTATCAGTCTATTTCATTTGCAAAATCACCATCAATCCATCGCCGAGTCAAGTCCAACGCGTTCCCCAGCGGGCTCACCAACTCGGAGGCTGGCAGTCCCGTGGCAGTGGATCCCCCGAGGGCTCAGCATACAAGAAGCTTGAGTTTGCCTGATAGAAAGGCATCTTACGACTCGGATTCTGATTCTGAGGAGGACGTATCTCTTGTTCAGCACTCTACTCCGGTCGATCAACCTCCTCTGACACCAGATACCTCAGTACCATCATCCAAACCCTTGCCTGATGTCGAAAGATCCGTTCCCCAATTACCGCCCTTGATCGTTACCCCGCTCAATATTGGAGACCGAAGATCTTCGCCCGCATCGGCTAGTGCAGCGCCTAGTTCCGGCGGTGGTGGTTGGTGGGATGTTGTATCTGCAGTCGCCAAAGAAGACAGTAACAACAGTCCAGCGCCCTGGGATGCTACTTCTGAGAAACGATCGAGTGAGCGGATGAGCCGCGTAAGCCGGCTCTCGACAGGCAGTCGCAGGGACAGCTTGGCCGTCAGTGTCAATGATCCAGCGAGAAACACGATGGCCCCTTTGCCGCCCGGAGCGGAACCAGCCCTGGCACTTGATTTCACAAGGCCGATGATGAATCTCGACTTGAATTCTCCGGTTTCGCAGGCGAAGCCACCATTTTCAGCGCCCGTCTCTCCCCAAAGAGAAGCTCAGTATCTTTCTGATCAAACTATACGCCCTGTGGGGACTACAGGGTTATTTGGTTCGTCGTCGCCTCCTTATGGGTATGCCCAGCAAGAAGATGAAGACGGAAAATTACCTCCACCCCCTCCATTGAGGTTTGATCAGTCTCGCGGTGGTCACACGTTGGGGAGCAGTACCACCCCATCTGCTCATTCTTCCCCTTTTACCGCCGAATCGACACCCACATCTGCGGCTTTTAACCATTCCGCATTATCATCCGGACTTTCGTACCCTGTTCCACCAAACGCATCATCTCCTGCAGCCGCCAGCCCGGCACCTCATCCTGCCGGACCCCTTGCTCCATCTCCTATTACTACCAAGTCAAAACTGGGCTCATTCGGTCGTTCCATGTCACTTGTGCGTCGGAAAAGTAAAAAAGAAAAAGAAAAGGACGGGGAGAAGGAGGGGAAAGATAAGAACAAGAAGGAGAGAGTTTTGAATGACCCTGGCAAGTGGAATAGGGATCTGGTGGTAAACATTATGGGCCCTCCTGCGCGATAGCAATGGCCAAGCCGGATGCGGTCATTGTTTTATCGAGTTCCCTGATCATAATCTATTCGGCTTCTTTTTTTTTCAATCGAATCTCATCTGTACCAATCATATTGAACCTGTGGTTTTTTGCATATCTTGGCATCGCACAGCCGCATCTCGTTGTAACGGATAACCTTCTTTTTGTTTGCATTTCTAATGAATCTCGCATTTCCTTGCTACATTACATTCACGATATGCACGAGAGTTTTATGCTGGTCCTTCTTTTTCTGCCAAGTGAAAGCGCACGTGTGATAACCAATCAATCCGGTAGCATTTGAGTCCTGTATAAGATATAGCAGGCAAAGAATATGAAAACACTATATTTGGGACTCTTCTGAGAAACGCCAAAAAAAAAAAAACACTGTCCGTTTTACGAAAACACTCAAACTCGTATTGAATCACCGGAGAGGCAAACTCATAGGAAACACGATTAAAAAAAAGAACATTTTCCGTCCTATGAAACACTCGACTCTTATAGAGTCATCAGAAAGAAGCAAACTCAAGAAAAAAAAAAGACCAATTCGGAAAGCTAAAGACTAGATACACTTGTTGAACCTTACACCCATTTGCCAACATCTCTCTTTTTGTTCTTGCCGGCACTGCCCAGCCCCATACTCTCTGCAGCGTTGTGGTACCTATCAGCGTCTTCCTCCTCCTCCTCCTCTTCTCCTTCTTCTTCTTCGTGATAAAGAGCATATGGGTCTTGAGAGTACATCCCACTCTTGGTCTGTGCCTTTTTCTTGAGATACGGGTCCTCGGAATAGCTGCTCTTTGCTCCATAGTGCGAACTGTTGTCTAGCACTGCAGCTTGAGAGTCGCCAAACGTGTCTTCTTCATCTGGCGAACCGAGAGCGACACCCCATTCGCCCAAAGTCGCGTTGTCGCGCGAGTCAGCAGGGGGATAGAGTCCTTCAGACTCGGTACTGAATGGATTAGATGTCTCGTCTGAGGAGATTCGAGTGAGGGGGTCATTCGCAGCCAGTGCGGCGTCGCGCTCTTGTTGAGCCTTGATGGCAAGCGGGGACGGTTTCGATGGTTTGTGGCGGAACATGCGGTTTAGGGACGCGTTGGCTGCAGCGCTTTCAGCCACGGCCATGCGAGCGGTCGCGCGAGAGTTTTTCGAGTTTTTCGAGTTTTTCGAGCTTTTCGAGCTTTTCTTGCTAGATGGAGAAGAAGGAGAAGAAGACAAAGTAGATGATTTTTTCTCGTCCGAGGAAGAACGGCGGGGAGGGGGCACGCTGCCGCTGGATTTATGACCACTGCTGTTACTGTTGCTGCTGTGGCTGTTAGTGGGCGAGGTAGGCGAGGTGGCAGGTGGAGCGATATTCTGGGTGAGGGGGATAGTAGACTCTGAAGAGTAATCGCGGGACAATGGAGGAGCAGATCCTTGGGCATAAGCAGGTGGACTGTAATAGCCTTGCTGTGGGGGTGAGGAGGCCTGCTGTCCGTACTGAACCTGCTCAATGTCGGGCTGGATCTGCCACGCGGCATATCCTTGCTGGGAGGGCGTGTAACCGTATTCATTAGTTTGCGGAGGCGGGTAGTACGGCTGTGCAGTCGAAAGAGGTGGTAGGATGGGGTTAAAGGCCTTTTCACCGGTAGGCGTCTTTTGGCTTTGGCCAGCAGGAAGAAGGCGCGCTGTTGGTTTGTCCTTTTCAGCAGCATGACGCTTATTCTTCCTTCTTTGGGCAGCCTCCCATCTCTCCTGTTTAACCCCAGTCAGCTTTGCATGGGCGCTGATTTGGTGAGATGGAAGCTCAAGACTTACGCGTTTGACGCGTTTGCTCCTCTTGGACCACCACCACCAGAATCCGAATACAGCGATCGCTACTGCCATACCACCTACAAGGGCAGGTATAGCGATAGCGACGGGAAACGAGGAGTCGTTGCTGGATGAGTTTGCGGGGGTAGAAGTGTCCGTGTCGTTTGCGACGACAGAGACTGTCACGAATGACTGGCGTTTGTGGACGGGTAATATGTGTCGGTTGGGAAGAGGGGTGGGGCGAGGAGAGCGTGCCATTATTGCACAGAGGTGTGGGATGAGGCTGGCCGGGGATGAAGTAGGAAGGGCAAGAAAAAGGTCGTGAAGAAAGGACGCGTATTCAGCGGGAATAAAGGAGGATTTTTTGTAGACGACGAAATGGGCGACGCGAAATGACAAGGTGGGCGCGGCGGAAAATGACAAGAAAAAGAGTGCGAAAGACGCCAAGTTTTTCTCGTCAATTCCCGTTCGTTTTCACAAGATCTATAGCATATCGCTGCATCAAAATAAATATGTATGTATCCAAACCCCAATGGCAACCCAACAGCATCCATCATAGTTCAGCAAAACGGATATGACAGTATGTATCTATTCATCAATGGCCATTTTTCTGCGATACACGAGTCAGCAAAACGCGCAGTCTCCATCATCATCGACACTTACACATAACAATACGGGGCTCAGTGATAGAGGAAGAGATCTACAATGTCCGCTAGTTTTAGTACCAACACAGCAGCTTAAACGAGCTTTCCCACTTACACTCTTGTGGGGCAACACTGAAGCACCATTGACATAGAGCTCGTCCTTTATCGTCACATCGTCACCCAACACTGTAATGTTCTCCACTCTTGTCCATCGTCCCACCGTGCTGTTCCACCCGACGATGGAGTTGGCGATCCAGGAGTGGTCTCGCACGGTAGCGTTGGACATGATCACACATCGCTGGAGACGGACACCAGGCCCAATCTTCGCGTCGGGACCAATAACGACATTGGGGCCGATGACAGCTGTAGGGTCGATTTCCGCAGACTATCAAACAGTGTTAGAGCCTCAGGCCATCGTGCTCTGTAGAGAGCAACTCACAGGGTCAACCATCACGTTACCACCATAGACCCACTTGTTTTGGGAGGGGTCAGTCAGCAAGGGAGAATGTTGGGAAGTGAGGTGGGAAAGGTAAAGGCAGGTGCCGGCAAGGAAGTCTTTTGGTTGGCCGACATCCATCCAGAACCCTTGAAGATCGAAAGAGTGCAGTTGCTGGTCAGCCGCGATGGCGGGGAAGATTTCTTTTTCGATAGAAGTGGGACGGAGCTACAAAAAAAGTGTGAGCCTGACGTTTCCCCTCTTTGCCAAGGGCTAGACTCACCTCAATCCTGTCCAAAACGCTGGGGTTGAATATATAGATACCAGCGTTGATCCTGTTACCAACGAATTCAACGGGCTTCTCGACGAATCGATCAATCACAGTAGAGTTGGGCTTCGTGACCACGACACCGTAGGCAGAAGGCTCGGCGACCTTGGTGACCATGATGGAACCTTCGCACCCGTGGGCAATGTGGAAGTCTCTGCACAAACAGTCAGACTGGTGGCGAGCGATCGAGGTATTACACAAGCCTTACCGGAAAGCCTCAAAGGGATAGACACAGGTGACATCAGAGTTCAAAACAAAGAATGGAGAGTCGTCCTTGCCCAAGATTTCCCGAGCAAGAGCAAGGGGACCAGCTTTTGGTACACATCAGTCTGCAAGTCGACTGTCTTATCGCTGGATCACGCACCAGTGCCGAGAGGTTCGGTTTCGACGCTAAAGTGGATGCTGATGCCAAACTCCTCCTCAGTCTTTTTGAGCACGGAGACCATGACCTCTGGTCGGTAGTTGACCGCGAGGACAATGTCCTTGACACCGGCCTGTAACAAGAGTCAGACAGTGCGATTGGACATGTGAGCTGGGCCACGCACCTTGACAAGAGCCTCGATCTGGTGCAAGCTATGGGGACACTGTCAGCGGCCGCATCCCGAGATCAAGCGTCGCTTCTAGAACATCTGATGCGAGGTGACACGTGTCACGGGAAGCAGGCTGGGCTACTTACATCATGGCCTGGAAGGAAGGGATGAGCATGTGGGCGGGCACGGATCGCAGCGGGACTCACCTTGTTGCAGAACTCGACGAGGGGCTTGGGCCACGAGAGCTGTGGCGGGGGGGGGGGGCGCAGGGTGAGCGGGGCAGGAAGCAGCAGCGATGGAGAACTCACCGTCAAGGGCCTAAGCCGGGTACCGAAACCGCCGACGAGGATCAGGGCGTATGGGGCGAAGCGGGTTAGCGTTCTGCAGCGCGGGACGGGGGCGCACTTATCTTCATTGTATGGGCGAGGGGAAGCAAGGTAGACGGCTGCGGTGAGGGAGGAAGAAGGACGATGGAAGGAAGAAAAAGAGAGTCTAATACTACCGAAGAAGAAGCAAGTCTTTGAAGCGCGATGGATCGCTCAGGGATCTGGCCAGGGCGCAGCAGCAAATGGGCGCGCACTGGCCGCACGGCGGGACAAACCGAAAACCCAGCCCAAAATTAGCTCCGACCAACAGGTACCACAAAGGCACCTCCCACGTGCATTATCCATCGCCTCATTTTACCATCTTTCTCCCGGCGTCAGATTTACGTTTCCTCGAGCAGCAGCCATAGGAAAATATCCATTCCTCAATCCACCCCTCTCCCGACCAGCCGACGCCCCAACCCCCCGCGATGCGTATTGAAAAGTGCTACTTCTGCTCCGCCAACGTCTACCCAGGCCACGGCACCATGTTCGTCAGAAACGACGCAAAGTGCTTCAGGTTCTGCTCATCGAAATGCCACAAAAACTTCAAGATGAAGAGGAACCCTAGAAAGGTTAGATGGACAAAGGCGTTCAGGAGGGCAAACGGCAAGGAGATGGTCGTCGTCAGTAGATTCCGTCAGTGCTGCCGTTGCCCGTTTACTGATCCATCTTGCAGGACACAACGTTCGAGTTCGAGAAGAGGAGAAACGTTCCCGTGCGATACGACCGAGAGCTTGTTGCTACCACTCTCAAGGCTATGGAGCGAGTGGCCGAGATTAGACAAAAGCGAGAGAAGGCGTTCTGGAAGAACCGGTGTGTCTATTTGGTGCACTCATTTTTTCTTTGCCTTGGGCTGACCCCATTGTCATAGTATGTCTGGTAACACGGCCAAGAACATTCGTGACAATGCCCTTGAAATCGAGCGTCACATTGAGCTTGTCCAGCCTCGATCAACAACGGCTGCATCCACATCCAAGGCCTCCGAGGCACTCGAGGAGAGGGAAAAGGTCAGAGAGAAGATCAAGGTCAGAGCAGCGGGAAGAAAGGCAATGGCGTTGCAGCAGATGGGGCAGGGCAAAAAGCAAAAGGAGAGCCGATTGATACCTGCAGAAGGCAGTGGCATGGGCATGTCTTTAGACTAGAGAGGCGATGGGCTTGTTGTACGATACCCCCCACCACGACATGTATGATTTCTTTTTGCATCTACCATCTGCGATGGAGCAGGGCCAATTAACGCACGACCAGGAAATATGCTATTCATGCTACAGGATCTATCCAACAAAACACATACCGCAACCTCATCTACGCGCGACTAAACTTGGCTTCGCGACTTTCCATAATCTTCTTGTACGCTTCCACCTTTTCGTCCTTGGTGGCATTGTAAGCTATCTTGGCTTGGTTGAAAGCTGCGTAGCGAAAAAAGCATCAGCAATTTAGTTTAGCAAAATGAAATTCGCGACATTTTTGACTCACGATTCTCAGGTGCCTTTTGGAATTGCTTGTAGAGCATGTCGCGCATTTGGTTCTGTCGTAAACCAGGATGCTAAAACGAGTTATCAGCTCCGTATATCGTCATCCCCCACCGCCCACCGCACACACATACCTCTTGCTTGAGAATAGGCATTTCACGGTCGAGATAGGCTTCAAAAGCGGCCTTGAACCTCCTCTACACCGTTGTATAAGCCGGTTGATCAATAAACCACAGATGGGAAAACAAAACGCACTTCCGGATGAGGATCAACCATAATCTCAGCCTTTACTCATTCTCATCAGTTTCCAAACCCATTTATCATCTCTGACAAAACGACTGTTTACCTTGGATCCAACGGTCGCCTTGTCCGTCTTTTGGTTCACAAGCTCCAAAGCTTCAAGCATCTCATCAATCCCCTTGGCACTCAATTCTTTGACTTCCTCAGGTTCCCCATCAGGACCTTTTGCCTTTCTCAAATTGAGAGGGTCATTGACAGAGTAGCCGGCAACACCTGTCCCGGTCGCAACCAGCTTGTCGGCAGGTTTTTTCTTGGCACCTGCTTTGGGGGCGGCTTTGCCCTTGGAGGGGAGGGAAGCTTCTTCAGCAGCAAGGAGAGCTTCGCGTTCGGCCTTTTTTCGAGCTACCGAATGTTTTTTTTTTTAGTTTGAGTGGTAATAGAAAGGATCTAAGAACTTACCGGCTTCAGCAGCTTTAGCAGCAGCAGCGTCGGCCTTGGAAGTACCCTTGGCTAATTTCATTTCCACATCAACACATGGCCTTGAATCTTTGGAAAAAGCAAAAGCAGAAAAAGAAAAGAAAAACGTACAGCCAGACTTCCACTCTTCAGCTTCCTTGACCTCTTTCGACTTTTCAGCAGCAACCTTTTTCTTTTCCTGTTTTTTTTTTTTTTTACCGCAAAGAAGGCACACAACAACGGTTCGATTAGTTCCCAATCACTCAAGAACGACATCCCGAACGGCAACGGCAACTCTATGCGAACATTCACGACGTACCTCGTTCTCCGCCTTCTTGGCCCTTCCGGATTCCTTTTTCGCGTTTCCTCCCTTTGGGGCCATGGTTTGTACTTGGATTCGTGTGGGTGTGTGTGCGCGCGGTTTTCCAAGTTTGGTCTTAAAAAGGTGTAGATGTTGTGCGCCGAGTGTTAAGTGTGGAACGTAACCAGATGGATCGAAGGATGGAGAAATGGGCTTGGGACGAACGGGTGTGTGTGTGTGGTGTGGTGGAGGCGGGTTTCGGCCGATTACAAAGTTGTTGCTTTTATCGGTTACGATTGATTACAAATATCATGACATCACATCAAAGGAAAACTAATCAGGAATAGTTAGTCTATTAGTAGTAGGCAACTCGGAATGGAAGCATTTTTTTGTATTTTTGACAGAAACCTCCACACAAGCTGTCTTTTTTTTTTTTTTGACGCTGCCATTCTTTCACCAAGCACCCACGCCCCGCCCGTATCACATTCCCCCCCCGTTTCGCAGAGACCTCTCTCCAACTACACCAACTAGCTCACCTCACTTCGCACCCCGATCAGCCGTATACTCACTCTCGATGGCTCCTACAAGAGTATCCGCCCACAGGATAGGTTCATTACTCTTCTGCCCCGCATGCGGCACGCTTTTAGATTTGCCCAAGGATGATCAAAATGAGATTGCCTGTAGCCAGTGCGGAAGGCTGGAACCTGCTTCTTGTAAGTAAAGAATCACTAGTTTTTTTTTTTTTTTTTTTTAGTTTTTTTGCTGATTGCTGGATGATGGTGCCCGGAAATTAGCTTACGAAAACTTGCCGACCAAGACGTATTCTTCGCCCAACGCTTTCCCAAGTAGTCTAAGATCAAAGCGGGCATTGGTGCAGAATAAACTTGATGCAGGAGAGGCTGCAAAGGGAAGAGATCCTGTTGTGAGTTTGGTTTTAGATCATGGCCTGGTTGGAGGTTTGCTTGCTGATCAGAAAACGGTTTGCCGTGCGTTTTTTTTTTCTTTTTGGTAGGCCCAAGAAAAATGTCAAAAGTGTGGTCATATCGGTCTTAGTTACAAGGAGATGCAGCTTCGGTCTGCAGATGAAGGAAGTACAATCTTTTACAAGGTGCGTTTTTTTTTTCTTGCAAGGTTTAAAGAAAAAGGAGAGGTGGGGGGAAGGGGATAAAATGATGACCTTTTCATAGTGTCTCAACTGTGGAGATCAAACATCCACCAACAACTAGTTATTTTTTCCCTACTCCCGTTTGGGCAAAGGGCCCGGCTTGCCATACTTTCTAGAAATGACCTGCATGTGTCAAGATTGTAGTTTTTTTTTTTTTCATGTTATAATCCATGCATCCATACCCACAAGTATACTAAATAAAAAAAGTCTAGAGGTCCTCCCCTGCCCACTGCCACCTCTTGGCCAAATCCCACATCCCTTCAAACCTCGGAGTCAACCATTCTTTCGCCTTGCTATCCGTCTCCACATGCCTCGCTCTAAACATTTTAAACACGCGCTCCGGCAGTTCGCCTTCCCAAATGAGTTCACACTTGTTATCCGCTAAATCTTGCTCGCCCTCCTTGTTGTTCATGCGGGTATCCATCTCTGTATCAGAGCCGGGAGCATGATCATCCGCATGAGCATCCGCATCCTCACCGCCATCACCGTCAGCCATGGGCCGTGCTTGTTCGGTCCAGTCGATACGTGAGAGCATGAGACGCTTAAAATGCTTGATGGACTTTTCGACTCCTTCGACCATGACGAGGGCAAAGGAAGGATGGAAGATGCAGATGCCGGAAAGAAGATCGGCCTTTGCAGTTTCGCGGACCTTGAATTTGTGTCGACCGTTGGTCAGATACTTGATCCTATATAACAAGGGCAGGTTAGTGGGAAAGAAATTAATGATTGAAAAAAAAATCCGACGTACTTGAACACGGCACCGCGAATTCCATTCCTCTCCCTGGCGACCATTTGATTATACTCCTTTTCCTTTCTCTCCTCGGCAGTCAGCTTCCGCTCTTGATTATCCTTTTCATGTTTATACGCCCTCATAGCCACTTCCTTCCTGACCTTTGCCTCTACCTTTGTCGGGTCTTGAACGGCATCCGAGGTAAGCACCTTCATCAGGTTAGCCAGTCTGACTTTGGGGGGGTCAGGCGGCAGCAAACCCATCTTTTGACGGTCACGCTTGTCTTCGAGCTCAGCCTGGCGTCGCTGTCGTCGCATCTTCTTTTGCTCCTTCTTGGTCAGCATAAGACCGCGCTCAGGTTGTCTGCGGTCCATGGGTGCGGGGATAGGGATAGGATGAAGAACGAGGTGGGTGATGAGAGAGTCGGAAGAGGTGGACAGGTTGGCGTAGGCAGACTCGAGGTCGTCTTCGTATGTGATGCCGCTGGGAAGAATGGCTTCGTCCCACCATTCGACGGCCGGCGGAGGCTGTCGCTGCAGAACGGGCAGGTCAGCTCGCGCCTTTCCACGCCCAAAAAAAAGAAGCAAACCTTGAGACTCCGTTCGAGGGTATCGAATTCGCTGTCGAGACCAGCCTTCCTGCTAGCCTCTGCAATCCTTTGCCTCAGGGCCTCCATCTTTTGTTCATTCCGCAGCTGCTCGCCCTGCTCGACATATTTACCGGCCCTGCTGAACTGGAGCTTTTTGGATTTACGCGCGGGCGCTCTTTCCTCGTCTGGCGCAGGCGAGTTGGCGGCAGACCCGGCCGCATACGGATTGAGTACCGGGGCGGGGGCGACGGCGGGCGAGGCGCGGGAAGGGGTTTGGGATGCGGCGACACTGGCGTTGGCCCTTACAGAGGTAAACTTGGGCGCCATCGTCCTGTAGCGGTCACGCATGGCGCGCTTTTCGTTCCTGTCTGCCTGGGCGGCGGGCTGCTGGGCATCGCCGCCCATGAGCAGGGGGTGGAGGGCGATGGAGGTGACGCTCGGCTGGGGGGCGGGGGCGGGGGCAGGGGGGGAGGGGGCGGCGGGGAGGGAAGGCGCGCCGGAGAGGTACGGATTTGCTGCACGGGCATTGAGTGCTTCTATGCGGGCCTTGGCGGCTGCGAGCTTGTGTGCGACATCGGCGTGGGCGGGGGGTTTGGGGGGGAGCGAGGCGGGGCCGGGGGCGGCGGGGGCGGCGGTGTTCTGGAGGGCGGCCTTCTTCGCAGCGAGCTGGGCGCGGATGGCGGCGATGTCGAGGGGCGCGGGCTGGTGGCGCTTGGCGGGGGGGGAGGGCGCGCGGGGGGAGCCGGGGCGCTTCGCAGAGGGGGAGCCGCGCGAGGACATGGCGGTGCGGATGCGCAATGTACAACGGCCACTGAATAGTATCAATAGAAAAGACCGCCCGCTATCATTACGTAACAATACATCCACCATGCTATGTCGAGTATGCCCTGCGCATCTCCACTGTGTCTCCCCCCGCCCCCCATGACACAGCAGCAGCCCCTCTCCCTCCTCGAGAGCTTCCTCTGCGGCGGCCTCGCAGGATGCGGCGCAGTCACAATCAGTAAGCACGCCCCGCAGCCCGCCCGCCGCCCCCGCTCACCACCCAGCCAACATCCCCGAGACAATGAAGACCCGTCTCCAGCTCCAGGGCGAGCTCCAGAGAAACGACCCCTCCGCACCCAGAGTATACCGCAATGTCCTCGACGTATTCAGGAAAACATGGCAGCACGAAGGTATACGCGGTCTCCAACGAGGCTTGGTGCCCGCCGTAAGCTTTCAATCAAATATCCGACGCCTCATTCGGTGCTCTTGCTAATGTCCTTTTACGCCGTCTAGTATGGCTACCAGGTGCGCCCGCCCTTGCCTATCACCAGCTACCACCCTTGCCGCTGACACCAACCCCTTGACAGACCCTTCTTAATGGCTCTCGATTAGGTTTATACGAACCTTGCCGGAGACTTTTCAACAGAGCTATAGGAAAAGATCCTAATGAAGGCGTGTTCATCACTGCCATCACCGCCGGTGCTGTTACCGGCTGTATCGGAGGTACTTTTTTTCCCTATTTACCCATCTTTGATGTCCCCTTGCTAACCAACCAACAAATCTAAGCGTCTCTTGGTTCCCCACTCTTCCTTATCAAGGCTCGTATGCAAGCCTACTCTCCCCATATCCCCGTTGGCGCCCAGCACTACTACAAAAACTCGTTTGATGCCCTCCGCACAATCCTCAAATCCGACGGCTTCTTTGGTCTCTGGCGAGGTGTCAGCACCGCCATCTTGCGTACTGCCATGGTCAGTCAACTTTTATCCATCCACTCGAAAAATTCATCATTTGACAATGTCATAGGGATCATCTGTCCAATTACCGTCATACAACTTGAGCAAACACTACCTCGTCTCTTCCGCCGGTATGGCCGCCGACAGTTTCTGGACATTCCTCGCTGCAAGTTCTGTCTCCGGTGTTTGTGTTTGCATCGCCATGCAGCCTCCTGATACTGTGCGTCTCAAAAGTCTGCAAAGGCAAAACACCTAGAAAGAAATATCCCGGAATGACTAACTTTTTTCTTTTCTTTGCACCCTGCGCAGGCTCTCACAAGGATGTACAATCGTTAGCTACCCCCCTTCATTCTCTTTTTTTCTTGATTTTTTTTTTAAAAAAGCTCCCCGGAAAAAAAGCTCACACGGAAATTGAAAATTTGCAGAAAACACAATCAAAGATCCCATCACTGGTAAAGTCCGCGGCGCTCTTTATACGAATCCCTTTGACTGCCTCTGGAAGACATTCAAGGCTGAAGGTATCGCCGGGTGGTACAAAGGTGTGTTTTTTTTTTTTTTTTGTTTCCTCCTTCATTTCTTAAAGCGCATTGGGGCTGACGGCTGACTCGTTGTTCGCAGGCACAACCGCCCATTTCTTGAGGATCACGCCGCATACCATTTTCACCCTCGTCTTCAACGAAGTACGTCCCCCCTACCAACTCTTTTTTCATTATCCGTTTTTTTTTTGTCAAAAAAGCTTACTCTTTTTGGTGGTATTAGTTGATTATGGCAGAGTATACCAAGTGGAGAGGATAATGGTGAGAAACTCAGCATGGGATGAGTATTTTGGGAGGGGAAGGGGGTAGACATTGGGATGGGTATTTTGGGAGGGGAAGGGGGTGGACGTCCAGCCAATTGGGTTTTGGTTGGAGAAAAAAAAAAGAAAAAAAGCCAATAAACATTCCTAGTCGTACCACACATTCTGGGTCTTGGGCGCGCTATGAAATCTAGAGTTGAACTCAAAGAGGAAAAGTGCATGGTCATCTATAACCTATAAAGGGGTCATAACGTAAACACAACGAGCAAGCACATTTTCTTTCCCTCCAAACTTTCACCACTCTCAACCCCCCACGTCCCTCTTCTCCAAGCTCGCTAACGCCCACACCCACTCCCACTCCCACACCCACACCTTCCCGACGAAAGAGGCGGTGCAGAGGCAATCGCTACCGGACCGACTCCAAAACGTAGCACTACCGCTTCTTCAATATAGCCACAATTTGACATTTTATCGCAACAAAAAAATGCCAATTCGGATAGGCTCGAAAAAGGTCGATATTCACCGCTGAGATAGTACCTAAATCTCTTTCCCACTGTTTTTTTTTTTTCTTCCTAAAACTCTGTCATGCCTGCCTGGCTCGGTGCGATACTCTGCGTATCGTCCTCGCCCGCCTTGTAGCCGTAAGCATACATGGACGCGCTTGCCGCCTCGCTCCCAATCGAAAGCCGCCTCCCTTTCCCCATGGACCCAACCCCAACCCCGCCCATGCCCCCACCCGCCCCGACGACATTGGCAAACCTGTCAAATTGTGATTGTCCTGCTCTAGGAGGTAAAACGGCGCCAGCGGTACCGCCGTCCATCGGTTGCTGCGAGACGACGCTTGAAGCGTACCCCGTATACGTCTTGTTCTTCCCACCGTGGCCGCCAACACCGCCAACACCACCGCCGCCACCACTAACACCACCGACACTGCCAAATAACGGGAAAGCAGAGCTGGTCATTGCTTGGCTGACTACTGATTGCGCATCAGGCGGGATAAAGGAAAGAGGGTTATGGGTACGGTAATACGCAGGGTCGAAACGACTTGCGGCAGCGGATTGCCCTCCTTGTCCATGACCGATATCTACAATGGGTTCATTGTTATTTTCAAGTCCGGTACATCCAATTTAAAAAAAAAAAAAATGAATAACCAAAACTCACTCTTGCTGAGAAATTCAACAGCAGAAGTCTCACGTCTCTTGAAAGGGTCCATAGCCGCCGCCAAAGACTTTTTCGGCCGGCTGAACTGGACCATACTCGGTTGAAGGTTACTGAGAGGACCTTCAACAAAACATCCCTTCTCCTTGTAGTGGGAAAGGAGGTAAAGCCAAAGAGGATGCTAAACATTACCAAAAAAAAAAGTCAGTGCCAAGTTTAAAAAAACAATACCGCTGACCGTGGGATTAAAACTTTACCTTGCTCAGCACCTTTGGATTACCCAAAATCACCACGCCGTACTTGGCACGCGTAAGAGCCACATTCAGTCTTCTGGGATCATTCAAAAAACCGATACCCTGGTGCTCATTGCTTCTCACACAACTCAAGATGATATAATCCTTCTCACGACCCTGGAACGCATCCACACTCGCCACCTCGACCTCTTTGTACAGATCCTTTTTCAGCGAGCCGTGCAGCTGCATGTACGACGCAATGTACGATCGTTGTCCTTCGTAAGGTGTAATAACACCAATTTGATTGGGTAAGACGCCAGACTTGAAGAATTTGGTCACCATCTTTTCAACGTTGGAAGCTTCGGTTCTGTTGAGGAAAGATGTTCCGCTTGATGATATTTCCTCTGTACCCAGGTTCTGATGGAAGAACATTGGGGTGTCCGCAACTGGCCAGGGGAAATCTACATTCTTACGCAGCCTTTCCGGCGCCGTGACACCATTCTGCAAAGTGCCCTCGTAGAACAGGTTGGACGAAAACTCGGAAAGGCAGGGGTGCATCCGATATTGCACTTGCAGTCGGATAGGGTGGTTACCCAGGATGACGAGTCGTTCGAACAGGGATTGCGAAAGACCAGCGCGAGCTGCTTTTTTGTTCATAATGACCGGTCCCAATTGTTGGTGATCCCCTACCAGTACAGCTTGTTTACACCCCATAACAAGTGGGATCATGCATTCTACAGAGGTTCATCAGTTTTCTTTTGGAAAATAACGTCCAGTGCCAGTGAGGAAACAAACTCACCAGGCTCGGCAGACTGGGTAGCTTCATCGATCAAAACTGTTCTAAATTTGAACTTTGCCAGCCTGGGATCACCAGCACCGACACACGTAGTGCAGATAACATCTGCCGCGTTCAAAATGTCCTTCTCACACGCCTTGACCAATGTCTTATACTTTCTTTCATCGCTTTGACTTAATTCTCCTTGGTCATTTCTCAGTTGAATGAGTTTCTGCAACTCGTGATGCGTGTCTGCGTTGGCTACTTGACTGTGAAGGGAGAGAAAGTCAACCGATGAATCGAGCGCTTCTCGTGATTTGGCTGCTAATCGCACAACCTTGAGACCCGTCTGGTGAATCTTTTCGCAAAGATGGTCAACAGCTACGTTGGAAGGCGCGCATACCAAAACCTGACCAGGATTCATCTTGGCGAGGTGATATACGATAGAAGCAGAAGTCACCGTTTTCCCGGTTCCTGGAGGGCCTTGAATGAGACTCAGGGGTTTTTGCAATACGGCTTTGACAGCGGACATCTGCGAATGGTTAAGCTCCGGAAGGTTAGGGGCAGCAAAACGTTTGGGCATTTGGGTGCGTAGCACTTGGGGTTCAACTTCGTGTCCGAGCAATTTATGGTACTGAAAAAACTCGTCAGATACTTGCTTTTCTGGAAGGGCAAGGAAAATCTCACGATATAGCCGCTGACACTCTTCTCGTCGATGGCAAACGTCTTCATGGCCGCCTGCATCCTGTCGAAACTGGTTGATTTCCAAATAAAGTCGACAGAGAAGCCGTGAGTGCAATCGAAAGGCACCCCGTCATTTCTCCGAAGCTCCAAGCAGATTTCGTCCGACGCATCTTAAATTATTATATTAGGCTTCCAGCCAAGCCATACAATTACACACTTACTATTCGGTATCTTGACGACACTTCCAACTCCCTCCCAGACAGCATCTCCAGAACTTCCCCAACCTGCTTTGTTGAACGCCTGGAGACCTTTGATTCCGACGCTGCTGGTCGTCCCGGCAAATTTGAGCTTCAACTCATCACCTACCGCCAATCTAACTTCTCCGCTTTCGAGTTTCGGCATGCAAAACCAAGCGAGACGCTTTTGATTGAGACCCATATCCCACCGTATCGTAATATCATTCTCAGTTTGGGATTCTTTCATACGCTTGTCATAATCAGCTTCAACTTTGACCAGAGGACCGAGAATGTTCTGATATTGGTACGCATCCTCATATCTATGACACATCCATTAGCAAAAAAAAGAAAAGTTTGGGAACAAAGAAACTCACTTGAGCAAGATTGGTTGCATCTCCTCCTCGCCAGACTGTGCTTCCGCATCCTCAAGCTTTGCATTGGGATTTTCTCTCCAAAGTTCTTCAAGTTTTGATATTTGGGCCAAAGAAATTTGTCTCGCTCGAAGCTGTTCAGCCTCTGATGGTACTTTGACAAGCCAAGAGAGAAATTGACGATCATCGATGATAGCTGACCACTGTGAGGTATCCCAATTGATATCCCGGGAGCTCGTCAAGGCTGCACAAGGTTGCCTGTAAGAGTGTGAGCGGCAAATGGGGAAAAAGATCAGATAAAACTTGCCGGCAGAGTAAAACAACAACAGTGTCACTTTTCGCGGGAATGAACCCTAGCATAAACACATTTTTACTGCCACAGTTGTAGCCTGGTATGAACTATTTAGCTTTATTTCAAAAGTACAAGTGTCAACTTACATTCTGGGATGGTATCTCCAAGAGCGCTTTCCTTGTGTAGGATCACTTCTTTGTGCTTCGCCTTGACTAGATGATTTACGATATGCGAAGCAGATGTATTGCCACGGGAATTGCAGAACCATTTATTACAGTGAAGACACTATGCAGTTCGAATAAATACTGATACTGAATTTCATGAAAGGAATGACACCTACCTTGACAACACATTGGGGATTATGAATGCCACAGTAGCTAAAATCCCACATCAACGCCATGAACTAGCTTATGATCACTAACTATACTCACCTGCAAGCATGCTCGACCCCTTCTCCAAATGAATTTCGCTCTATTTCCTCGTCAAAATCGTCTATATAGCCTTGACCGGCTGCTGCATGTCCTGACGTAGTTTCGCCGAGATTAAGGTCGCCTAGCTGACTAGCAATATCGCCACTGATAGTCGGTGCTGTCACTACTGAAGGCGGAATTGACGAGTATAATGAAGTGTTATCATCGATGTCCGGACCATACTGTCAATTATCGTCAGTGATTACTGTGCGCCGATGAATGGGAGGCAAGAGATAAGGATAAAGGGAGGACGAGGCGTACCTGTGATGCCCCTTCAAAATTGGAAAACTCCATGGCAGTTGGGGACTTGTTTGCTGGATGATTCCAAGTATGCTTGGTAATAGCAATTAAATGACCTAAACGCAAAGTGAATTAGCGGAAATGGTTTTGTTGCTGTTTCAAGCGGACGCAGAGCGACAAATCCATGAATGTAATTATTTATCATTTGGTCCCGCTCCTCACGGATTTCCATCGGAATCATCGCTTGCTATCGTTGTTCTTCACATACTAATACATTCTTATCCCCGTCCCGCTTTTCTCATCTTGCAACGTCAAACAACATCATCATGTCCGATAAATGCATACACCCTCTATTATCTCACATAATTACCGATGCTCACTCGAAATTGCGTATCCATTAATGATACTCATACAAGTCGACGACGCCGTTGAGGCCAGTTTCCCAGGCAACTTGGGGGATATTACTATACTACATGCTAGTTTACTCGGCCGGGTGGAATCTATACTCAAGCAGATAATCACACTTAATCTCGTTCGGCAAATTTATATGTACACGAAGGGAAAAAGGGAAATGTTAAAGCTACTGAACGGTGGGTAAAAGTGATCAAATGTCTCGGCGGACACGTTGCTAAACTGCCATTTCTACCATTCGTCTTTGGTTGCTGTCACCGGATGTTTCTTGTTATAATGGCTTCATTCTTCGCTGTCAGGTGAAAGGCCAGTCTGGTCGTCGTCTCTGGCCCTTTTGAGACCCCTTGGCTCGCCCCAACTGGCGCTTGATTCTTTATTCGCCTGGTCCAAGCTGGCCCCCGTTGGCCCTGTGGTCACAGACTCCGGCATCTGCACACTCATAGGGACCTGATCCTCACCATACATCGGAGGGATCGGGGTTTGCTGAGGAGCATATCCATAAAATTCGACTGCTGAGTTGGCAGTAGGGGGGTAGGTGAAGTGCGCCTGTTCATCAGGCTCAGCCATAATGACGCTCACAGAGCGAGGCGCAACGGAAGTAGTTCGTCGACCTTGAGGGAATGATTTGAACGCCCTATTACTGTAGAGGGCAGGTGTGGTTTGTTGCCGTATCTGCTGCCCATAGGCGTTTGGAGGAGGGGTGGGCAAGGTTAATGTGACATTGGCGAGATCATTGGCGGGGTCATTCACGGCCATGCCCGCGCGCCACTCGATCATTCCCTGTTCAATGGGCTGCCATTTACCCTTTCCCACATGCCTGGGAGTATTATCAGTATAACGCAAACGCATCAAATGATTCCATCTCCGAGCGGGGACTCACTTGTCCAGAATATCCCGTCGAGTATATTTGTAATTTTCACATCGCTCAACCACCTTTCGCCGGACGTCTCGGATGGCTATCCTCGTATGATAATCCAGCTCGGGCCACCTGACATCGGGCCCTTCGTATTTACGGTCGCACCTGGACGTGAAAACATCTAACTGTGACAGCACACGTCGCCCTCGATGGAAATATGCCTGAAGGGTCTCAGCCTTCGCCAGCGGTGTGCAATTGGAAGGAATGGAACCAATGAGAGGCACAGAGTCAGAATTAATGGTCAAATCATTGTTGAGTGTGTAATAAAAGAGAGGGAAGAGATGCGGAATTTCGGGATATACCTGAAGGAGACCCCACAGGGAAAGCTGAGGCTTGAATGACGCCTATAACTTTGTCAGTAATCGTCAAAAAGACAACCATAAGAATTGACGCACCTTGTTGCTTGATTGGGAATAGGAAGATGTCTGTCTGAACCCCGTTTGGCCTCTGGACCTCTTGGATGGCCTGAATTCCTCTTCTTCTTCTTCTGGATCCTGTTCGGATGAATATTCATCATTATCGCTCCTTGATCCGCCATCGAGATTAGCGTATGAGATGCTGCGGCCCATGGATCTAATCCTTGGTGAGGCTCGCACTGAACAGCTGTATGTTAGCAATACTCGATCTAAAAGAGAAGAAAGCTTACTTTGATACTCACCAGGTCCTTCCAATTGAAGGCGCTTTTTGGCCGATGTGGAGACCTTCTTATTCTTCTTCGCATCACTGTTCACTGTGCCGCTCATATGGCGGGACCCAAAGTCCAACTACCAAGACAAATATTAAACTTGCCACAAAGAATGGCAAACAGCTCGACTTACACTATGACTTCCAAGCCCTACATCCTCCAACAACTTTCTATTGTTCATGATTTGCTCAGCCCTTTCCCTTTCATACTCCGTCTCACCTGCGAGACCTGTATCTTTCCCTGCGCCCCTTTCGGACGATAGGTTGAAAGATGTGTTGCTATATCCCCGATCACTGAAGAACATATTTTCAGGCTGTGGGTGAGGACCTAACCCAAGGGAGTGTGACTGGAGATCAAAGTGAGGGGTAAATGCCACTTGAGAAAAGTGCTTTTTGTCGCCCAAGCTATCAGATACTTTTCGCAAATCAAGTTCGTGAGGGCTTCTACGATCGGAACGATAATCAAGACTTGGCGTGAGCAATCTGGTCGTATCGTGCCCACCGTCGCTAGCGCCCGAAGTGGAACGGGACATTGAGTAATCGCCACCCGGACCAAACATAGATGGGTTGGCGGAACGGTCATCTTCTGTCTGAATATGAAAAGCAGGGTGACCCCAAGGGTTTGGCTGACCACCCCCTGTGATTGGAAGTATATCTGTCAGGTGCTCATGAGCGCTATGAGGTGAAGAAGAATACCGTGAAGAAACTGTTTGTTCGGTAGCGGAATTCATAGGATGTGCATGGGAGATTGTTCGGATCATTTGCTGAGGACCGCGAGAATCATACATCGGCGTAGGATCAGCGGGGTAAAATGGCAAGGCCGGCGCCGTGCTTGGGTAAGTGCTGTTCATGAGATTCGGGAGCTGTAAAGATACGCCTTGAGGATACGGACGATAGGCTTGAATCGAGTACGCAGAGATCGGATGAGGCGATTGGGTTGGCAGAGGAGGAGAGTACGTGCTTTGAGGAGCAATGTGAAGAGACGATTGGGGGTGAGGACGACCACTGCGAGGTGATGCCGCAGGGGAGGTATGCAGACCACTCTGACTACGATCGCCGTCGAAGGACTGCGAGTGAATCATTGAAGTCATGGTAAGCTATGTCTGACTTCTGAGTCGACGGAGTACGGATGATAAGCAAGGATACCGTAGGTCGATGAAAGGACAAATTAAAAAGGTGGTGGAAAAACAGGAATGAAGGTGTACAGGACGTCCGTTAAAAGGACGAGGCAGTCAATAAATGGCGTTTAGGTCTACCAGTAAACGACTGGCGTTTAGGTCTACTAGTAAAAGGCAGAGTCAGCTCATCTGTTCGCCCCAATCCTGTGTGGATTGACGCAGTCACCCCCTTGGAGAAGCAAGGATTCTCTAGGGAAGTGTGTTTCACTTACAAGTTCGTACTTTCTGATGGATCTCCTCGGTCAGGCGCGGGAAGAGAGGTGTCGAGAAAGCTGTGAGTGGACAAAGGAAATGTGAAGCAGATGATGCAAGGTCGCCGAGAGCTGTACTGTCTATTATCTTGGAGCAATATGGGTGTCTACGAGGTACGAAACCCGAGAGACCTGGAAACATCAGAAAATGGATGCCGTGTGATTGAAGGAAGCAGGATGTTGACGAGTGCCAGTTTAAAGGGAGAGATGACGGTGAAGGCAACAGACCAGAACAGTGAGTCAGCTAACATTCCGACTCTGAAGGATACGAGAAGACAAAGGGAATGATATTGGTGGAAATCTAGGGAGATAGTACCGTGGATGTGAGCCGCCTTTGGCCCAAAGGCATTAAAGTTCGACCCAAAGGTATCAATGATAGTGGTCAGAAGACGCCAACGTCGGTGGCATGTGAACATTTATGGCATTCTCAGCTCAAAGAAGACTGACTGCTATACCAAGTGCGCTGGTTTTTTTCCTACCGCAGAACTATGGCAGAGAGACGCATAGTAAGAAAGAAAAGATTGAGAATCGACTCACAGTGAAGAACCAAGACTTTTCGAAGGCGGTCAGTATGCCTTGGCTGCCGTGTTGTTACTCCTGTATCAAGAATCCTCAATAACGGTTGTTATTCTCCAAGTAAAACAACTCACTGGTAGATTCTTATCTTAGCGAAAGGATTGGCACAAAAGGGTTATCTAAAAAACGCGAGTGAAGAAGATTTGGTGGTTATCTGCTGTGGATGTTGGCTGGCGGTACCTCTTCTGAAAACAATTTCTTTCTGAAAAGGTAACTTTGAAGGGAGAAGAAGATGATTTAAAGTGAGTACTCTTTGATGGATATAAACTCTTTTGCCTTACTTCTGGTTGTATCGTACAACGAACTGAATAGATAATAGAGCTTATCAATCAACCTACAATACTGCACATGAATGGCAGTACTGTATGGTTTCGTGTGTATGCAGTTTACTTTCCACTCTGGCGAATGTGGACAAGGTAAGCTGGCTAACATAGTGGGCAGAGGAGGTTTGTAAAGCACGAAAGACACAGCGGACAAAGAGAAAGTGTGTAAGAGGATTGTGTGTGTGCCGGCAAGTACCGATTGAAGGCAGTGTGCGTAGAATATGAATGGTGAGTGGCAATCGTCAGCGATATCATCCGGTGCACATCACATAATCAATACACTGACAGCAATGCAGCAAGGCTGGAGCCCTTTATGCTGCCCTAACGTTAAGGATGGAGAGTGCGTGCGAGACGCGTACTCACCAGGTGAAAAAGAATGAAGCAAAAGGATGTTCAGTGACTGTCGATTTCTGGGCCAAATGAAGGTCCTTTCAAAGGGGAATGATAACTGATGAGGACCTTTGTTGAGCCTTTGGATGATGAGGAAGGGGTCAGAGGTGATATAAATTTGTTTATGGTGAGGTCTAGTGAGGAGTGGGAACGAGAGAGTAAGTGGACGAGGGGGAAAAACAAAAGAGAAACAAAGAGGGCGGCGCGGCCTCTATGAAACACTAGTAAGAAGGCGTCGGGGGATGGAATCGGTGGTGTAGTGTCCTCGCCCTGCTGCTGGTTGATGGCGGGGATGGTTCTGCATCTAGTAGCTGATCTTGGTGCAAAATTTCGACGCCTTGGAATTCCACACCAGGCTGATGCTGCCCCGATCGGCGGAAGGTTCCAGTGCCCGGCAGTGAACAGCGCAACAACACACAGATTAGAGATGTGTCGGTTTGATGTTTGTGACCCGTGGTCCGTGACCCGTGTTCTGCAGGACGCCCAAGGGCCATCCATCAAATTCATGCATCATTCATCACCAAATCTGGGTTTTTTTTAGGTTATACCGCACGGCCCCATGTAATGTAACACTGCTATTATGCTACGCGGTCAGACTTGCACCTGCAACCCCTACTCGGTCACTTTAATGATTGTCTTTTCTAGTAAAGTGTTGGACCTGTACAGGGACCGTAGGCAAGTACTGTGCAATAAAGTGTTTACTATAGTCTGTAGCTCATGTACAATAAACCATTATATGGGCACTAAAAGAGTACACAACAAATATAGTTTCTGTTTAGCTATATAAAACACGACGATGCATGCACGGTGCTGCACGACAAGCATTCGTCGGTCTGTGGTGATGAATGATGGGGCAGATGCCGGATGATGCTTGCTAAAATCGGCAATAAAATGTCAGTGCACAATTTTTGACATTTGAAGGCGTCAATCAAAGCTGCAGTTTGCAGATAAAAGCGTATGTGGACGACTTGATAGTAGTTCAGTCCTTATTTACTGCCTACTACTATCATAGGACTATGCGATACCAACTTTGACATGCGATTACTTAGCTATCGACGCAGTCTCTCACCGGGCAAGATACCACAGCACGCCAGGCAGAGACACCAGAAGGCTATTGTCTATTGCGATGCAACAGGTACTGTATAACAATAATGTAGAGGCTACTAATACCAGAGCCCGAAGGTTGATAATTGACAGTAGAAAAGAAAAGACCCTCACCCAAACACTTCTCATCACGACTTCACCAGCCATCTTCGTACATACATAGTCCATAGTTTTGAATATTATCAGTGGCTAAAAATGATAAAAGAAGAAGATAGAAGATATGAATCCAGGCAACCCTGTTTTGCTGTGTGTGCAGACTGATCTGCGTAAAGATCAGGACTCCGGACATGGGACAAGAAGAGGTGACTTCTTGTAATAGTCGATCAGTGACCAAAGGTTATGTGTGTATTTATCGACTAGATCTTGATTGATCCTCCTTACCCGATGCAACACAATCTTGGGGGTTATAGAGGTTGCATGTTTGCGTTGTTTAACTTAGTGGGTTGTCGTGTATGCTACCCGAATTAAAAAACTACTTAAATAACAACTTTTAAAAAATCATTCAACCTCACTCTCCTCGCCGCTAACGCCTCTTCCTCTACAAGACAAGCGTCCTCGCTCTTGCTTTCACCGACTCGGCACCAATTCTCTTCTCCATCCTCTCAAAAGCACCTGCCGGTATCGCCTGCCTCCAGTCCTTCCACTCGTCCGCCGTGCTCTTGCCCACCAGTCCACCAGTGGATAGAATTATCGGTTTGAAGACACCACCAGTGACCTTCGGAGCATTCTTGGCGACGACCTGGCCCACCTTGTCATGCCGATTTACGCACCAATCCAGGCAGAAGTCGGCCAGTTTGCTGTTGGGGGTGCAGGGGGGGACTGTGCTTCGCGCGTCGCGGTCACCGAGGGAGTAAACCTTGAGGTCATAATCGGCGAAGGCTAGTGCACTGGAACCTCTGACCCGAAGGTCGTTTCTCCTTTGCCCTGACAGCCTGTGCGGCTCAATTTCGACCATGGCACCTTGGATTTGCTTGAGGTGTTGGAAGATGACCGGTTGATGGCGTCGTGTCGGCGCTGGGTCCAGGGGTTTCGTGCTCGGCATAGCTCGTCGTGACCTAGAGGTGAATCCGACCCTCAGAAGCGACAGACAGGGATGGAGGAGCCGATCAGGGTGCGGTCATGGAGACCAGAGTGTTGGGAGAATGGTAGCGAGGTGGAGATTGTGATAACTTAGAAAAGGAGGCCATGATGTCAGATTGGGTCACCGATGGTGTGCTTACAGATTAGCGAGGTGGATAGTATTATATCATTTAGCTTGTAGTGGTGAGCATAGATAGATATATAAGTCCATAGTGGCTTGGTACCGGATGGCTTTCCTCATCTGACTTTGGTTAGAAAGGAAGCTGAGCATCCGTACCAGTCCTCAATCATTCATTTAACAATTTCCCTCCGAATCCTGCCTTCCAGAAACTCCGCCCGCTTCTCTTTACCTCCTACCATCGTCCCTAGCATCTTGAAGCCGTCCTGCCTGATCTCCTCGAAGCTGATTAACTTGCATTTCTTTCATTGAGTTTGATGATGTGCTGTTTGTCGGCGAGGAATTGGGTTGTTTTGCTGAGGACTTGCGAGTCGTTTGGGAAGAGGTAGATGTCGTCGAGGTACGCGAGCGCTTGCGTGGACGGACCTAGGGATTGGCAGAGGGCGTTCAGGGTTGGTCGGAGGGTGATCGAGAAGAAGAGAGGGCCGAAGGGGTCACCCTGTCGAACACCTTGAGAGGATTGAAGGACTTTGTCGCCACACACGAGGTATGACGAGTCGCCATAAGCCCATTTGCAAGTCCTCCAAAGCGTCGGCCCATGGGTCTTGACCGCAGCTGCCATCTCGGCCCTATCTACACGGTTGAAAGCATTTGAAGCATCGAGCGAGGCTAAAAAGGTGAACTCAGCGCCGGCAGACCCCTCCAAGACTCTCTCTGTCAACCTCACGATCGGCTCTACACAAAGGTTATGTGTGTATTTATCGACTAGATCTTGATTGATCCTCCTTACCCGACGCAACACAATCTTGGGGGTTGAGGGCCTGTGCGGTATGAACGTTAATTGATGGTCAGGCTTTGTTGGGAATCCAGATGGGCAGATCTTTCGCTGCATAAGCTGGCTACCGGCTACTGAGCGTGTACAGTACCAGTACATCCATCTTACCAGTAGTCCGGTCCGTAACCACTTTCTCGTGATAGCCACCTACTATCGTGCAACACCAACCGGGACGCTCCAAGATACTGCATAGATCTCCAGTATTATCACTGACTATACATATTCGCAAGTCTGTGGCATATGAATGGTGAAACCTGTATACCGATGAAAAATCGATGTCACCTCTACAGTCTTGTCGTCTTCATATGTATATGGTACACTGCTTTCTTCAGATATGATGGTAGGGTCCTTGAGACGGCAAAAGATGTAGATATAATGGCGCCATAAGAAATGTATAAAGAACAAAGTAGCAGATGATAAAGCGTCGAGAAAATAAGTACATGGGCAAGTACAAGCTACAGGATGATGAAAGACTAGAGAAAACTGTCCGAAAAACAATCATAAAAATAAGATACGTATTTGACATGCTAATGTAGTGATTGATTATGAAGTGTGATCATTGCTAGGCAAGTCTTTCACAACGTGGATACAACTCTATTTGATTTGTTGGGGGGTCTGTGAACAACAGGAGGAGCCCGAATCAGCTATTGCACCCGCTTACTATTTGAGAGACTTACCTTTGACCTTAGCCCCTATATTTGTCCCTCTATAGTCTCAAGACTATATGACAAGATGCGCTTCACAGCGGATGAGCATCTTTCACCATCGTCGCCTTCCCTGAGTGTCTGTTTTTGAGCCCCAGGCTTTGTACAAGCTTTGTACAAATTCGCTCAAGTGCGGGCAAGGGTGCTGACCTGGGCTGGTACCCGTTTTAGGGCTGGAAGACAGGTCGTACGAGTTGGAGCGAGAAGGTGAGCTCGACGGAGAAGTTGTAGTGGAATAAGAGGGACGGGAAGGGAAGTCGATGGGCTGAGCAATTGAAGCCATGCTTGACAATTGGCACGTAAAGGTAAATTGGCAGGGGGCGCAGCAAGTGCGAGGGGAAGAAGTGGAGGGCACCGTCGTTTATCTGATAAGGTGCAAGGTATGGAGCGGCAAGTGATAATGCTGTTTATGCTCTGCCAGGTGTTGATCTGGGATATCACGGAGGGGAATGAATGATTGGTGGGTGAAAGAATATAGGTCCTGGGGATTACCAGGTTCATGCATTCTTTTATACATTGCATGTCGCAGTATGGCGTGACTAGAGTCCGGTGTGAGCTCACTTTGGAGCTCACTTGTGCCTTGTTCCCACTCACGACCCATGTGTTTGGCGCGTCCCACCCCTCCACTACTAGTACTCCACAATTTTCCGAAAAAGCGAGATACCGAGATCCCCCGTTCTGGATCCCGGTTGGTTTGATTTCATTTAAAAATCACCAACGGGATTTTACGCGTACTCCTCCTCGGGGGAAAGAAGGAATTTCTCGCGTTTAAATTGTGCGTGTAAACATGGATTTTTTGTATTTTGGGTTCTGGACGCGAATGGCACGCGAAAGGGACCGAAGAGTTTAAAAAAAGTGACCGAGGAAAATAAAAATGTTCCCACTGTGCGCGCTCTTCAACGCGACAAATCACGTGCATTTCTTGTCGGCATGAATTTTGTGCGCTCTTCGATGATGTTTCGAGACAACTACAGTACAGGCGGGCGGGTACATGGTTTTGCCTGTCCCTTTTCCACGTTTTGTGTACTTGGCTTTCTCATGCAGGAAAAAGCAGATTAACCAGTTGGTAAGTGCTAGAATGCATTACGTAACAAAGTTGCATAAAGGATAGTGGAGGCGTACGTAAGGAGGAAGATTTGTAAGGTCGTGGGAAGGGATCCAATTCGGAGGATGCTAATTGCGTGAGTCAGCCAAGGCATTTTATTAATCGTCATTTCCATGTATATGGCATAGAGAATTTCTCTCGTCTATTGTTCTTCCTTTCTTTTCCCATCCCTTCTTCCACCGCCTAGTGACCGCCCACTTCCCTAACCATCCATCCACCCACTCCACGCCCACCATGCCTGCCCCCGTGCCCCCGGCTGCTCCCGGCCACTCCTCCACTCCCGCCACCCAGCTCGTGCTTGGCTCCATGCAAAGAGCCCCCGAGTACCAGGCCATCATCACAAGTCTCAAATCTGCCGCATCGCCCTCCTCCTTGGTACAAGGTGAGATGGTAGACCGCATCTTGGATAACGGTACGTATATCCCTCTTTTACTTGCCTCAAATAGCCCATAACTCATTTGCCCGCTCCTTAGCCACCACTCTTCCCCCTCCCCCTCTCACCATTCATCTTGTCCTGCCTCTTCCTCTCCCGCCCAATCTGCTTCCTGCTATTCCACCATCTACCCAGATATTCATACATATCCCGGCTGACGCAGAGTCCCAACTTGGCACGTTACATGCCGCCCTTGCTTCTCATTCATTCACTCCCATCCTGCCTACGCCTTCTCCATCTACGCTTGCCTATACATCACCTAGCGCGCCCTCACTTCCTACCGTCACATCGGTCCCCTCACCCGCGCCTTCCAGCTCAACATCTGTCACTCTAGGTGGCGCTCGTCCTCTACAGCTCCGTCGGAATGGGGACAAGGCTCGCAAAGCTGCTCTTTGGGCGATTGACTCTCCCCTTATTCCTGACGGTGGTAAATCGCTCTTGACTCCTGCAGACCGCACCCGGCCCGAGTGCGTGTTCCCCGCAGAGAATGGGAAGCCCGTCAAGCGACGCAGGGCATGCAAGGATTGCACGTGTGGGTTGAAGGAGCTTGAGCAGGAGGAGGATGCTCAGACGTCGGCAGCTGTCAAGGAAGCCCAAAAGGCATTCTTTTTGGAAGGCGATGATGATATACCGGAGAACCTCAAGAAGGCGACGGAGGGGATGGAAGGTATCTGGCCGGTGGATAAGAGAGCAGAAGCCAAGAAGACGAGCAGCTGTGGTAGTTGTTACCTGGGAGATGCGTTTAGGTGCTCGAGTTGTCCATATCTCGGTAAGTCTTTTTTTTTTCTTTTTAGTTGTTGAATGGAGCTGATGATGATCACTTTTAACAGGCCTTCCTCCCTTTAAGCCAGGCGAGCAAGTCCAGGTTTCCATTGGCGATGATATCTAATTATCTGTCATTCTTTGATTTTTTTATTATTATCGTTTTATCAAACCTCAAAATACTTTCATACCTGGAACTTGGTTTTTTTTTTTCTTTGGTTCTAATCCATGTCATGCTGCAGCTGCGGGCTGCAGCTCATCAATTCGTCAAAACATTTTAGATCTCATCATTGATAACGCCATGCACATTGTATACATGCCTTGTCCGATTATGATTGTTTGCTTGTGTTTCTCTACCGGCTCTTTTGTTTTTAAAAATCAATGTACAATTGTCATTTTTCCACAACGCCTCGGGGATGGATGAGAGAGGCTTCTGATGGGCCGAAAACAAGATACATTCATAATACCACTTTGCTCATTGAATAGACTGACAATTAGAGACAATGTAATAGGCCAACGGTTCAAATCCCCGTTCTAGGCCGTGTGGCATGGACGCAACGAGTCCCGCTCTTTGCCCATTGCTTCCGCTCCTCTTCGTGCCTTTCCAAATCGTTCTGAGCATCTATCAAGAGGTCAAGCAATCTTTCCGAGGAGGAAAGCGTGCTGGGTGCATACCTCGTTTTAAGTTTCTTTTTGGGACGAAATTCAATGTCTTTGGTGGTGACGTCGTGGGCTTTGCTTTTGGGACACGAATGGGTGGTTGATGGATAATCATTCCTTGGACCGTCAGCAATTTCCAAGTGGGTAAGCGGAGCACGAGTCGCCTGAAGGTGTCTCGTCAATCCGGCGGCTATATGGGCACCGCTGTAGATTAGATATTCAGCGACCTGCAACTGGAAGAGGGAGGGTAGAATGCCGTGCTCGCTACTCACCAGGCTGTGAATTCCTTGTTTTCCTTTGTATTCATCCTTGAAAAGTCACTTGCTTCGTTCCATATCGACGATATTGCGCCCAGTTTGCCTTTTTCGCTCCCCGCGTGTTCGCGGCGTACTCTTTTCATCCTGGATTCCATTTCCTTTTGTATAATCTGCTGTTGACTGGTATCCCGGGAGAGTAGCGTGTCCATACAAAGGCGGAGGTCGAATTCTGTATAGTCCTTGTGTCGGCCGAGTAAGTCGAGACGTTCTTTTCGGCAAACTTCTCTCATAAAAACGATCTCGGGATCTGGCTCGGTTTTCTCCTGGTGCGGGAAGCGTGCGATTCCCTTGGCGGCACGCTCATGGTTGTCAAAGAGGCTTTTGAAATAGTGAACGGGACGTTTGATCCAGGTGGGCGGGACGGCCATAGAATGAAGGGACTGCCGGGGCATGTGCTGTCCGACTGGCGACTGACCTGAAGTGGCGGGCAGGTGTTGAGCGAGGGGGGGCGGGGAGTGGGTCTGGGGCGGGGCGGAGGAGGGAGGGGAGGATGGGCATGGCTGTGTCTGAGCTGTGGACGGAGTGGTGAGTGGTGAGTTGTGTTTGTGAGCTGTGCGAAAACGCGGGGCGCTAGTTGATATACACTGCATCCCAGACTGCTACACGGCGTGCGCTTCCCCCTTGTGCGCAGCCCATTCCCGGCTCTCAATCTCCCGCTGCTCGAGCATGGCCTTCTTCTTCTTTGTGAGCAGCTCAGCCCTGCCGCGCTTCCCGTCAGCTCACCACCGCGCACCGTCGCTGCCACGCACTGTTTTTGGTCCACGTGGTACGCGCCTGCACCGAGCATGCCGAAGCCGATTACGGCGTATGCATGGCCGTGGAAGGCTAGAGGGGGGGTCAGCGGGGGTGCAGGCGGGCGTGGCTCACCGTCGAAGATGGGTCGCTTTTGCAGGCCGAGCTGGAGGCAGCGTGCACCGAATCCGAATGCGCTGAATCCGAGGATGGAGGCGAGGAGGGACATGGTGTGTGGGGCGGGGGGGAAGGGGGAGGGGGAGGGGGAGTCGGCGGGGGAAGTGAAAAAGTGCGAGTGAGCCAAGCCGCACCAGCACCAATCGGAGTTTTCCAAAACGCCGCCTCCTCATTCGTCCATCTCATTCGCCCGATCCATTTGACATCCGTCTTTCTCTTCTCCCCCCACCCATCTTCCACACACAACCATGAGGCCCACAGCTCCCGCCCACTCTGGCATGCCCCAACGTAAGTCCTCCCCTGCTCCGTCTTTTCCGTAACCCGCTCACCGCCCCGTCTGTAGCCAAGACCTGGGTGAGTTTTTGCATGTCTTTTCCACAGCCAATCGTCCCCTCCCAACACACTCGCAACGCCGCTGCCAACCACGATGAAATACGGTTAGAGGTGTGCAGGGAGTCTGGCGAGTGTCTTGGGATGCGGCGGGGACGTTTTGACGGCAGAGGGTTTGAGTCGAACGAACGGGGCAGGGTAGATGATGATGTTTCACCGTGCTAACGCGGCTTTCCTGCAGATTGGTTGGTGGGGTGACATGGGAGGACCCAAGCAAAGGGGTGTCAAGACCTATGGTGCGCTCTAGTCGTCATGTTTGGTCGTGCAGAATACTCATCCGTGTTCTCACCAGGTCTCTCCCCTTACCGCCAACGTCCCCTTGCCGGTATGCTCCGTGCCTACGTCTTCAACGGTTCCAGACGAACCATGCAACAGCTTCCTTACGTCGCTCCCCCCCTCATGTTCTGTACGTTATTCCCTTCAAGAACAGGATGTTGCGCTTTTTTCGCGCGCGCACCCTCACTTTTTTAACACTGACAATCATCATAGTCTACGGTGTCTACTACTGGGCCAAGACCAAGTACGACTACTACAACTCTAAGCAGGGCCACTTTGACCACCTCATTGAGGAGGGTGTGATTAAGCCTGGACAGTACGAGAGGCCTACTGTTGGGCCTGTGGTTCATTAGGCGGCTTTGAGTAGTATATGCATGTGGATGGGCAATCGAATGGTTTTTTTTTTTTTTTTTTTTTTTTTTGCTGGTGCCGACTCTGTCAACCAGGCGTCCTAAATGTGTTTTAATCCGATAAACAGACTACATCTACAGCTTCTGTGGGAGATGAAAAGCGCTTTCCAAATACTTGTTCCACCGACCTCGAGATGTGGGTGAACTAGCCTGAGTTGGGTCGTCTTGCACTTGTGCCCGACTACATGACGAGATACGCTCGAGTGGATGTACAAAGTTATTCCTTGACAGAATATATGGCCTCCATATTACTCAATGTGAAAAAAAAGAGAGATTATGGCTAAATAATTGCGCCCATGATTATACAGTTTGGTATCTGTGGAGTGCATATAGATAATGGTACGGGGTATCGAAATAGTACAGTGATATTTCTCGCAATATACAACACTCTTCGTTTAGATCTGTCTTAAGAGGTCAGCAGGGCCGCTTTGGACTTGTCTGGGCATGTATGCCGAAAAAAAAAAAAAAAACACTTACCAAAGACAACTCCAACGTCCATACCCGCCTTGCCCACACTTTGACGCTTATTGTCTCGTCCGACTCGGTATCCAAACTACTAGGGACATCAATTTCAACAGAGTCCCACCAGCATTTTCTCTGAAACAAGACATTTCCTGATCAGCATTATCATCACAGATTATCGAGGACAACATCCGTACAGCAGGTTTCCTCCAGAAGAGCAAAAGCTTTTGCGCCGTGCCCATTTGTACGGGATCTATTTCAGGTGGTCCTTCCTTGTTATCCTCGCGATGATTGATACCTGTCTTGAGGAGGACGAGGGCCATTGAGGATATCACATTACGTTGAGGCTCACAAGCTCTGTACCCCCACTCATCATCGCGATTGAAACCGCTTTTAACAGAAATCAGTCCGAAAGAAAAACCAATGAGACGGGATAGATTTCTCACCTAACGCAGAGCATGTCAATGAGGTGTCGTTCGGCCAGGTTTGCAGAATTGTTAACATTCCTCTCCAGCGCAGCGAAAATAGCCTTCTTCTCCTCCAAAGCCCTGCCACAGTTCCTCTTCAATACCCGCAAATCTTCGTTAGCCAAGCCTGTTGCGATATCAGTCCGTGCGGCCGCGCCCGGTTTGGTGATGGAGAAGTATTCCAGCTCTTCACGAAGGACGATGATGGCTTGCTTGGACAGGAGTGGGTTCTGAGAGTGGTCGGAAAGCGCGTCGACGGTTGGGATGCGCTGCTGAGCATGGTAAAGACCCGACGTGGTGGGCGATCCATAAAACGTGTCCTGGGCTTTAGACCAGAAATCGATAATGTATCGAAAGCAATTCGGGTCAAACTTGGGATCATCATCAAGTCAGTAACACATTCTTCTAGGATAATTATGAATATCCCATTCAGTACAGACCCGACTCACATCAACAGTAAAAATACCATCATCCGCACCTTCCCAACTGGCTGGCTTGCTGAGAATCAAGCCCTGAGGGAAAAGTCCCAGGAGAACGCTCTCAGGTAAAAGCATAAGCATCTCTCTTTCTACAGGGAATATGGTGCCCCTGAGATCAAGATTAAGGCGGGAGAGGAGTTGGGGGTTCGTGGGGGAGGGATAGAGTGGGGATGCAGCATAGTTGTTTGGGGATACGGATGTGATGGGATTGCTGTTCGGGGCGACCGAGGTGATTGGATTTGACGAGGCTGGGACGGCCATGGTGGAAGCGGAATGAAGATCCTGTGGATGGAAGATGAAGGGAGGGATGACGGGACGATGAAGGGATGATGCGTAAGTAACAGCGGCGGGCTTGTGATTTGTCGCGTCGGTTGTTTGCAGCAGCGTTTTCAAGTCGTCCGTCCGTTTCCTTGTACGACGTTACATTTGACGCATTACTCGTAGTTTCTTGAGTCTTGATGGAATACTACGACTGCAGTACATGTCGAGATGGGATGATATGCAGCAGAATCTGTGCGAGAACAATGACGTCCAATTTCTTCACACTTTACTAGTATCGTAGGTCACGAATCGTCATTGGGGGACTATAACCAGCGCGCCGACGTAAATATTTTGAACGGATCATGATGGTTCATCAACTCCATTTGCTTTGCTTCACACAATAAGTAGAGGCATACATGATACTCGGCAAACAACAATAAACAATCAATCAGAGCCACTAAATTCTACAGGTCACGTTTAACACAAATCCTATTTTATTTTATTTTTTTTACACAAAAGAGACTAGACCACCGCATGACACATTCTCCATCCCGGTCTTCCTCCGGCGAGCATACTCTTGATGCTAGTGTGATCGCTTCCAGGAAGTGTCTGGATAACCTTGGGTGTCGATCTTTGCACCAGCTCGTATGTCGCCCAGGGGTCAGCCAGCATATGTCCATCGGCGATGAGGTTTTGCAGGACGCAAAAACACTTTGGACCGTGCGTTGATTGATATTCATTATGACACCCATCTTTGGAGTTCCCAGCACAATCGTTATTATAATGCCAACGGCCATGCCGATCCTGATTCTTCCTACAGTGGGAATTAAAAGTACTATTTGTGGTAAGAGGCGGATGGCTGGAATCCAAAGAGACAATGGAAGGGAAATGGCCGTCCGGTACAACATGAGATAACGTCATCAATGCTGATTCCTCTGGAAGACTGAGCGACGTGAGGGATGGAACCGAAACTGATGATCGACTTGAAAATGACTGATGGAAAGAATCGGAACAGAATCCTGACACTGACACCTTGTTGTTGATCGTATCCGAACCGAGGATGGGTGAAGAATTATATGCGCATGGTCCAGTACTTGTGGGGCAAGTGTGCGTTCTGCTGCAATGTCCTTGGTGCTGACCTTGCTCAGTGTCATGGTTTCTTGATACCATCGAGTCATTACTGGCGGATGATTGAGAGGTGGAGGATTTCCAAGAAATTCCCGAAAAGCGACGATCCTTCTTGTTGGTGCCTCTGTCGAACGGAAAGACTGAAGCGAGGGAAGCTTTGAGTGTTGCTTTAACGGGCATGATTCGAGGCGAGTTCTTCTCTGACTTTCCCGCTGGATAGGAGGTAAGAGCAAGGAATAGGGGGCAAATGATGTTGACATACCTATATCTCCTTCATCTGTGTAAATTACTGTGTGCACCGAGCGGAAGACAGGCGGTAAGCCGCGAAAAGCACCCACAAGTAGTGATTATCTGTCTAAAGGCGGCCAAAGTAAAATGTCCGGGGGGAGCGTAGAAGGTAGAAGATGAGATGGCTTTGGTGGTAAAGGAACGTGAAGTGAAAATTCGCAAAAGAAAGAGAATCATGAAAGAGTCTTCCTCCGTTCTACCCACACTTGGTGCTTTTCCTTCCAAGTACGTAAGGAAGATAATGATTCCAAGTCGTATAGGTTAAATAGGCATGCGACATTCTTTAGTGAGAAGCCAGATTTTGGAAGGCGCGCGCGCGAAGAGTGATCTTTTCATTGAACACTTCGTTCCGAGTTTTACATTTCTCGAATGCTTATATCCTCCTCCACTATCTTCACCTTTGAACGCCATAATGTCGCTCTCCGCTCCCACCCGTATCCTCCGGAAACCTGCTGTATCCCGCCAGTTCTCAACTAGCCGTCCTGTTCTTGCTTCCCGTGGCCCCTCAAAACCCGAGGGATTGGGCGCTCGATCGAGGCCATGGTCAGTGCAGAACGTTCCCAAGTTTGCTTTTGACGACGCCACAAGTCTGGGATGGATGAGGATGTTTAGGATCCAGGAAGGTGAAGGACTGGTGAGGAAAATCGAAGAGGACAGAGAGGCCTTAAGAAGTACGTTTTTCTTTCTTTTTTTTTATTATTTAACTCCAATAAGCTGGTAGATGTATTGATATAGTTCATATCTACCTGTAATAGCTGCCAATCAGACCAAGTTCACTCCACCCACTGCCCCCATACGTTTGACATCCACCATTGACCTTGCCCGTCCTGATTCGCGTTACCATACCAAATGTGTTCTTCTTGTCCCCATCACCGCTCTTCCATTGTCCACATCGGAGGCTGTTCACAGATTCAAACTTCTCGCTGGGCCCAGATGGACTCCCGGGAAACCAGGGAGAAATGAGTTTATCAAGGATGAGAGCAATGACGGCGAAAATGGTTGGATCAAGATCAGTGAGGAAAGGTTTGAGAGTGCAAGACAAAATAGGAGATCGGCGTCGGACATCCTGGAGAGACTGGTTAGCGCTGCCAATGTGGGTCTATTTGACATATAAACAAGAAAACCTATCTGATGTCGGATTAAACTTAGGATCGCGAGTCTCCGCTCCCTGCTGACCTTCCCATTGACACTCGCCATCTTCTTGCTCGTCACAGGAAGAAGCGGTCTCGTCAGAACACTTTCAAATGGGCTCCCGGACAAGAGTTTTTGTCTCGTCATCAAGAAGTTGGTGGCGTCCGTGGCTTCCCCGTCAATTGGCTACCGGAAGAGCTCAGAGAAAGAGTTTCCAAGAAATAAACGTCCATAATGCATTTTTTCTATCCACGTTAGCTTCACGAACTCTTTATGTCCGGATTCTTGTGGTCATTTTATTATTGGGGTATTTTCTGGCATCACTGGACGGAAGAAAAAGAAAACCTTGAACACATAATCAAGGACACTGTAGTCTTCTGAAGTAAAGAAGGCTAAAAGAAAATACACATCGGAAGCGAGGCTTTAAAGGTGGGAAGCACAAGATATAAACAAATAAGTGAGCCAGATACTGGATGGCTCCATTAATGGATTGAATTAAAGGAATATATATGGACAAACAAAAAATGAGATAGCTTTACGTTCACGCAGAAGCAGCGACAGGTGCGGCAGCAGATGATTGCGTAGCCTTTGGCTGATTGAACAACACAGATCAGTGTCAGTCAATTTCTATCCAAACGTAGAAGAACTGACCTCCTCTTCAAGCTTCAACGGTGCGGTTGCAACTGGCTCCTCGAGTTTAGGAGCTTCAGAGGCAACAACGGGTGCCTCTTCGTTGTGTGGTTCAGTAGCCTCTTCTTTGGAAATTTCTTCTGAAGAAGTCGGGATACCTTCCTTTTTCTTAGGCTTGAAGATGTCGCCAATTCGAGCGGAGAGTCGTCGGTGAGCCTTGAGGTTAGGCTTAGCCGCATGCTGTCCCCAGTGTTAGTCAGCAAACTGTATTAGAAATGGAATACTACTCGCATCTTTGGCCTCGTCTTTTTTATCCTCGATTTTGTTCTCCTCGGGAGCGCCAGCAGTTTCGGCCGGGCCGTTAACTGCGGTAGAGGCGTCGCTGAAAGAAACAACGTTCAGTCCTATGTTGCTGCTGAATAACACATTGTCTTAAACTCACATTCCTTTGGGTGCCTCAGTCTCGGGAGATTTGACAGCAGGTTCAGCAGCTTCGATGGGAGCAGAAGTATCGACGACAGGTTCCGAGGTTGTGGGAACAGACTGCGGGGCGGCATTATCACCTTTGGTCTCGAGAGGCGCCGCAGCAATCACTGGATCAGCCTTCTCGGCCTGTCCAAAATGTGGTCAGTCTTGCTTATGATGAATAAATAATGATGCTGACCTTGGGAGTTTTCTTCTTCTCCTTCTTAGGAAATTTGTCCTTGTTACCGAAGAATTTGGCAAAGAAATTTTTGCCCTCGGCTTTGGTTTTTTCAGTCTTCTCCTGCCGTGTTGTTCATTAGAAACATTATTTTGGCTTAAGGCGTACTGATTTACCTTGACTGCCGATTTTTTTACCTCTTTCTTTCCATCTTTGGTCTCAGCGGGCTTGGGGACCTCTCCGGTATTCTTGGCCCCTTCCTCCGTCTTCGTACCCTCGTTGTCAGCTTCGGCATTGTCAACTTTGTTTACAAGCTCAGGTCGGGGTTGGGCGGTGCCGGCCTCAATGTCTGCGACAGTAAATTGCTTGGTAAATGTTAGTTAATGGAATGGAACGCAAAAGTCTCCAAGAACTCACTTCTTTGACCGCGGGTTCAGTGATATTGGGTGCAACCGCTTCAGAGACAGGTTCCTCGGTCTTGAACATTTTCTTGGCCTCTTCGGAAGACGGGGTAGCCTCAGGGACAAGAGCGTTAGCAGTTTCGGCGGGGGCCTGCATGGATGGAATTGCAGGCATTGATTTGGAACGCAAGATGTTAAGGAATGAGGTCATTATACGCGGTGGCAAATTCCGTTTGCGGAGGTAATGAGGAAGTTAGGCCGTGGCAAGGTTGAAATAGAAACAATGCGCGATGAGGATTAGCGTGCGCGTTCACAAACGAAGGTGGAGGAAGAACTAAGGTGATTATTGCGAATTAAAAAAGGGAGAAGCTTGAAAAAGGGAGAAGCTTGATGTTCGTTGAAAGAGGACAAAGGAAGAGAAACGCGATATGAAACAAGGCAAAGGAGATCATAGCGCCAGTGTCCTGTGGCGGCATCGCGAAGGGCATAGCCATCCGCAAAGGCGGGCTCAATACAACCAAGCCCCATTCAAACCTATTCCAAGACGCCATGTAGACTGCTGACGGTATACAACCCTCCCAGCCATTGTATAGGCGCCGTACAACGTTGAAATGTAACGGCAATCCCCTTCTCCTGCATTCATCCTAGCGCACGGGCCCATAAACCAAAAGACACTCTCCCAACAGATTCACGAGACTTGACAAGCCAGTATCAACTTATCATGGCCAGGACTTGAATCTGGACTGTCAGAGGCTTTCAGTATTACTCAAAGAGCAAAGATTTGAGTAAAGACATGAAAGACAAAGGAAAAGGCGACTGATCAAGCGAGAATAAATCAAAGAATTGAAGAGGACACACCTGATTGACTTGTTTAGTGGTAGACATTGTTATAGTTAGAGTTTGTAATGAGCGTGATGAAACGACGATTGATTATAGTGGGAAAGCACTTGAAGGAAATAGTAGAAGATGGAAAGAGAAAGGAGAAGATGAGATGCAAAACAAGATGTGAGATTATGCTATTATGCATGGATGTGCTGTGCACAAGAGGAACCTGGGAAAGGGATCTCAGTACTGCTGCACGGTGGTCCATAAACAAACAGGAAACGTAGAGAAAGTCTGTTCACACACTTGCCGGCCCTTAATTTTTGGTCCCCAAGCTCTCGCTCGAGCCGGCCCAGATTCCCTGGATTCGCCCAATGCTTTGATACTTTAGGCAGAGCATGCGACTGTGCGATGTGGGAAGACAGCTGCTGGGGCTGCTCGGGCAGAATGGCCAAGGTATTGGACCGCAGTGTCGGATGAGAGGATGAGCAGCGGTGGCGGCCAGTGGCAAGTGACAAGTGGCGGGTGGCAAAAGTGGCAAGTGGCAAGTGACAAGTCGCAATCGGCAACGCGAGGTTATGTAATTAGCTCACCTGCCGGATTGGGAAGTGCGGTGTGTTGCCACCGGAAGCGGGCATGTCCGACGGGCAGGGCGGCATGTATTGTTAGCCGTATAAAGGACAAGGACATGACTACTCGCACTGTCTTCCTCCTCACTGCCCAGCCACAGCGACCCTCATGCACCGCAGGCAGGCCACTCGCATATCCCCAACCGCCACCCCCTCCTCGCTCCTTTCCCCTATCGTCTCCCACTTCCCTGCGCTCTCCGGCATATCTCCCTTCAAGGCCTTGCGCCAGTCTCCTTCCTCCGACCACCACCACCCAACCCCCATTTCCCCGCCGCGCCTAGAACTTACCAAGGCAGTATGGCAGGAAGCAGACCTCGGAGATGGAAAGGGCATCGTGTACGTTCAAAATGCCTCTTCGTTTAGCCATGCGATCTGTTGCTGACAGCATCGTTATCAAGGCCCTTACTTCTCTTATCATCTCCCGCTAGCGCGCTGCAGATATTTTCAGTTCCAACTCCTGTCGCTTCTCAGGACCCTAGGCCCTCTGAATCGTTGAGCGCCCCTGAGGAGATGTTTGCCATGCCCACTATAACATATGACTCTTCCCTATATCAATGCTCGCTGTCTGGGGTAAAGAATGGAGACTCTCTACAATTTTCAGCGCAAAATGAAACAGTGCTGGATATGACGCTCATGGAGGGAGGAAGAGTTGCTTTCGTCACTTGCCATTCGAACAAGACGTTTATAAAACCCCTGGCGTTGGTTGTGGTGAATCTCAAAAGTGGGCGAGCAGAAGCGAGGATAGATTTAGGTGCTGGTTCCGCGGCCGATGTCCATGTGTCGCATAAGGTTATTGTCATTGTAAGTACCACCTTATTAGGGATGTTACGCAAGCTTATAAAAGCTTTTGTCGTCCAGACCGTATCCCATCCTGCACCTTCGATTCACTTTTTGGATCCCGCGTCTTTTCTGCCCCTATTTCCCCCTATTGTGGACGCTGCACCTAATGCTCTCACTCAACTGCCAACAATTGCTTTGTCGGGCCGGCTTCTTGCTTATGTGACATCGACACCTGCCAATGTCTCCAATCCTAACGATATGGGCTCGCTGGTAACGTCCTCCTCCTTGAAAGCCTCGCATTCAAAGAACCGGCAAGGTCCTATCAGTCAAGCGGAGAGTCATCAAGGTGCATTGATAAGTTCAGCAGTTGAGATTGGAGGTGGTGTGGCTCGCGGGGTATGGGCAGGTATAAAACTTGGTGCGAAGGCTGCTAGCGCTGCAACGCGTGCTAGAAGCGACAGATTGGCTCAGAGTGCACCAGATGATACTACTGCCTTTGGTCGTGACCAAGGAGCCGCAATCCTTGGAGACGCAGAGAGCCGATCATTGGACGAGGGCAGCATGCTTGATGAGGCGCTTCCCATTAGTTCTGTTAATGCGAGGTCTATTGACAAGGGTGAATGGATCCATGTCATCGACCTTTTCTCTCGCCATCCGAGCAGCACACGTCAAGTATCGCCGCGGGGCAATGCCACTTCGGAGCCGACCCCCACTTTCACGACTGTAGCCCATTTCAGGCTGCCTCCCTCGTCCGTCGTTCCGATAGATACCTCCCACTCGTCTCAGTATCATCCACTGCCTGTCCAACATCTATCTTTTTCTCCATCAGGTACGACACTGTTAGCTGCCCCTGCGGATGGCCGAAGTTTCCACGTATTTGAATTTCATCCCGCTGGGCCGATGAAAGGGAATACCAGAACTGGAACACAGAGTCAAGCTTGGCACTTGTATGAACTCAAGAGAGGCCACACGATTGCCAACGTCAGGTGGACAAGTTGGGACAGGATGGGGAATTGGGTGGGTGTTGGCACAGACAGAGGTACCATACGTGAGTTAGGATACCTACCTAACCGATGTGTCAGCATAATTATTTTTTCTAATTGTCCCGTGCAGATATCTATCCCATACACCCATCAGGAGGACCGCCTTCCGCGTTCACACATGTCGCAGGATGCCGCAATGCTCAGTGGCTCTTTGCTCTTTCAATTCCTGTGTCTCCTGTCGTCAGAATCCGCCCACCACGTTTAGCTATGGATCCATCGCATCTAGACGGATCTCTTGATTCAGATTTGTCATATTCAGAAAATTCTGTTTTTGGCTTCCTCCCTTGTCGCCAGCACCAAAAATTGGATCAGAAGCACATACAAGACATCGGGATTTTCCGATGGCCAGCGGGTGTGTTGGAGCTCATTCGCATGACAGTACGTGGATGCCGAGAGGATGATAGTGAAGCGGGGGTGGCCAAGTACAGTAGTAGATCACCACCACACAGAACCAGAAGCGCACTCACCGAATTGATGCTTAGCAGAGCTGTTCGTGAACGTAGTAGCATTGCAGGTGAAAAGGCAATCCAGGCGAGATGGGCATTGCCCAGCGCAGTCGCCATGTCAACACCCACTCTTTTATCTTCAATTGCTGCTGAGAAGAATCAGCTGTCCCGGGTGGGGGCCCTTGCTGCCGCAGAAATTCGAACACACCATTTCAATCCACATGTCCTGCCCAGCTCTATTTATCTCTCAAGACAAATTGAATTTTTTTCTGCCAGGCCTATAGACGATTACTCTCCCCTTTCAATACTTGATTTGGAAGCGCGAACCGATAAACTCGTTTTCCGACAGGAAGTAGAAGCGCGGTCCCCTCCGAATGAAGACACCGAGGCACCATTGTCTTTCGACCAGCCTCTCCTGTCGGCTTTACATGATCTGATAGAATCTCCTCCCGATCGACAGATACCAGGATTGCCTAACGGTCATGGCCGGACGGGGATATGGACGGGAGATCCAATTCAAACAGTGAAATATGGGTTTAATGAAGGAGTCGATAGGGTTCGCAGGGAATATGTGCGAGCACAGCTTGTCAAAGAACGCAAATTGACAAAGCAAAACAAGGAGACAAGCGGGCTGAGCCTTAGCTTCGAAGATGATGCAGTACTCGCCGTATCAAGCGCAGACCTGCGCTTGGATAATCCCTCGTTCGATCAATTTGAGCCGGTGGCAGTTTCCGGCAGATCAAGCTCAATCCATACTTCGGAAAATTCGACGTCCTCTCCTGGCAGCGGTGATTTACCGCCCACCAAGGTAGACTCTTCGGACGGAGACAGTCAGTGGGGGGAGGTGTGGGAAGAAGAGTACCGAAAGGCCGTGGAAGATGACGGTGGGCCGGATGATCTTGTGCTAGGCCTTTTGGACGAGGAGGAAGATGAGAGGCGACAGTGGGAAGCAAAACAAAAACTTTGAATGCAGGCAGATCATCATTTGGGTTAGATTTGGACGAGGTGGGTCATAGTATTAAGTTGTATCATATGGGAAAAAGAACAAGCAAGCAGATATGTCGCTCTTGTCAGTCAAAACAGAAATTAGAACATCCAAGTCTTCCTTAGTTGTATTTTATGGTCCATGATCACATTCAGGTGCAATCGCGAACACGTATGCATTATTATTTTTCGATTTCCAGGTGCGTTTACGCAATTTAAAAGCCCCCCTTTTACTCTGGTGAAGACTGTATCGTTGAGGTTCAAGTATGAGTCGTCATATTAAGAGTCGGTTGGAAGTCCATTCTCTCCTTGCTATCATATAGCCGCAAAATCGTTCTTGATTCTCTATTCGCCGACTAGATACAAATGGCAAGATGTTCATCACTAAATATACTAGGCAGCAATCTACTATCAGGTAACTTCATATTTTGTACAGATGCACCGTAAAACGCAATCAGTGACTATCTCGTGACCGGCAATGACGCCAGCCTCTATCTACTTGTCTGTCTCAACTTTTTAAGGATCATTGAATCCTACTTCTGCTCAGGGACTTGGTTGAGCAGACCTTTTCCTGTGAGGGCAGAAACCATGTTATCAAGCACAAGAAGCTCCATCTAAGAACGTGAATCAGCACTGCATACCGCAGAACCGACAGGACCGACATCACTAACCTTCTTTTGTGAGTCACGTGTCTCAGTACCCATGTGAGGAAGAAGGGTGATGTTGTCCATGGCAAGAAGCTTGGGGTTCACATTGGGCTCATCAGGGTAGACGTCAATACCTGCACTGTAAAGCTATCAAGAGAGTTAGTTCCAGATGCACATTTAATGGGAACGGTGTGAACCCACTTTTCCGCTTTCTAGAGCCTCAATGAACGCCTCTTCGTCAATTACTGCTCCTCGAGCGGTATTGATAAGTACACTTCCATCCTTCATCAAACTAAACGCCTTTCTGCCAAAGCTGCCTCTAGTGTTCTCATTCAAAGGCAGGTTAAGGGACACAACGTCGGCTTGCTGAAGCAACTCCTCGATCGAGGACACATATGTGCAAGGGAAGTTGGGAGGGGGCTGGATTGGTCGACGATTGTAATAAATCACCTTCATATCAAACGCCAATAGCCTTCTTGCAAGCGCGGATCCTATGCCGCCCATACCAATGATACCCAAAGTCTTCCCTTCCGGATCACGGGCAGGAGAGAGACCGGCCTTCCATTTGCCTGACCTAACATTGACCTCGGCTCGCCAGAATTGACGCATGGCAGAGATGGCAAGGAACGCGCCCACGGTGGCAGTAGCATCGTCCACGGCTTGGGGGGTGTGAGATACTTGAATACCACGGGCGGTACAGGCAGCGATGTCAACTGTCAAGGCGAGTAAGCTTTTGCGTGGGTTGCAAAGACTATAAACGTACTCTGGTCATATCCTGCCCCATTGTGACAGATGTACTTGACACTGGTAGGCAGTTTGTTGATTAATTCCTCATCGAATAGACCGATGGCGGAGACAGAGTCGTTATGACGATAGATAGCAACAATATTGGCGTACTTTCCGTTAGAGGCCAAGTCTTGAAAGAATTCCGAGCGGGATGCGGAGGTGAGTTCCTACACGAAGATTGAATCATTGTTCATACAGCCCGGACTACCAGGATGAAGTGACCACCTACGAGAACTTCGGCTACCGCGCCAAGTTTAGAGCTTTGCTCCTCCTTCGACCAGACGATACCTGTCTTGGGGTTGGCTGAGTATGAGACACATCGACTGTTCAGTATAGTTATGCGGTGTATCGCTCGAAAACGACAGTTACTTACCGGCAATAAGGACCTGGGGTTTCGACATCCTGGTGATTGCTGTAGTATTTATTTCTATGGGTAATTGGCTAGAAGGATGGTTGACCGATGTGAATGAGTATGCCCACTTGTTGAAAAAGAGGACACTGCTCTTTCGCTCTGTCATATGATATATATATTGTTGCACGGCAGTCGACGGTCTCCGCCAAACCGACGCTCTGCCGAATTTCCGGTCCGGTCGACCGGGACTACGCGACTCCTTATGTTTTGCGATTGGCGACTTTTTTATATTTAATTAACGTGTCTGAATCGGCAGAATCCGAGAAATTGTGCGGATCTGGATTACTATCTCATGGTAAATCACATATACCTCATGTACCAATCTGATTGCTTTGCTGCTCTCCATCTACCAACATCATTGCCTCGTTAGCATCCACGGTATATGTGAGCGACGATCTGCTTGGAAAGTTTATCAACAACCAAAAAGGCCCATAATAGAGGACTGATTGTATCGAGGCTGCTTCCTTGTTGCTGCTGTCCCTGCAATGTGAGCGTCCGGTTCGGTGCCTTTCAGCGCCCTCGGCAATCTGAATGGCTCGTTCCTTGGAGCCTATCAATGCCTATGGCACTGCGATTATAAGGCTGTTTTTGGAATTTTCCAAACTGCAGTTACGCTGTCCTGAATCGTTTGTTATCATCATTCATCAAATGGAGCTGTTCTTGATGCGACTTATCCTTGGCTTTCACTGCGTCCAACACTTGTGTGTACCTGTCGTATCTTCAGGGTTGATTTGTTGATGGGCCAGGCAACGGTAGAACCAGCTGTGTACAAACACACGCTATTGGATCATGACCGTGATCTACTGCACTATAGCACATACATAGGTACACTAATGCGGACAAATTCGCTACTTTTACAAAAAGTTAAAGATACGATAGCGAAAGGGATAAAAACTGTCGAGCCTTAATGTTTCACAAAACAACTGTGCTCCACTTTGTTTTTTACTCTATTCCGTCTAAAATGTGACATTGATGGCCCCTACACTTGTGCGGACATGTATGCCCCGTTCTGTCTTTGAGTCAGGACGAGGTCCGTGATCCTGAGGAAATGAAGGATACATCTCCCGATCAACAATACTTTGACCATCAACAGGCAAATTGGCACTGATGACTTCGTCAGTACTTCGATCCAGGTGATCTGGCACAGATTCAGCCTGCCAGGCGACGTTGCCAAGGTAGAAACGTGATCCCATGCGATCTCTTTCTTCAAGGGTAATGTTGCGCCATCGTCCAAGACCCTGAGGATCGGGGATGAGCGCATTGCCGAGGTCGACATTGATAGGACCTTTGGAGGTTATCAGACGGAATGGGCCTTGAAAAAACGGGTGCGGGAAAACTGATGACATAATGGTCATTTTACATCCTGATGGGGAATATATTTTGGCATACACTTACTTTGTACATCTCCAATAAGGGAGAATACATTCATCCGTAAATCTCGACATGGGATTTCCCAATCAGAATAATGTACGATGACGCGATCGCTCCCAGATCGGACATTCACATTGACAGGTGGCAAGGTGTTCATGATGGCGGGCGGACCAGGTGTTAGGAGCTGCAGTACATCTGACTCAATCTGATGCACCGACTCTGAAGCGGGACGATTTATCAGGTTGAAGCGGGGGGGCGTTGCGAGAGAGATATTGAGATGTAGTTCACCTCTGCGAATGGCGAATGTCAGAATGCCATATATTTGAAATTATAGATGACCACTTACATCGGAGTATCAATTGTCATATCATTAGATACAGCAATCTCCCCCACAATCTTCCCAGTCGTCCTCACCATCAAATTCTCCAGTCTCAGTTTTTGTAAAGTGATTTCTCCAAATTCGCTAAATAACGACAGTTCGCCAATGCGCACATCCTTCAGCCCATCGACATAGATGGCAGAGTTTCCTGCCCTGACATCAAGGGAGCGCACAAAACTTGAAGAAGGTGCAGTGCCATGCTTATGCTCCTGTGTTACCAAAGAAGGCAATGCGATGTGAACGCGGAATTGTAGAGGATTACCCTTCCTGTCGGGATACAGGAATTCGAGAGGATTATTGGTGACGATTTCCACGCCAAATCCATTTTTCATTGGGCGGTCCCAGATGAATGGACTGGGTTCTTCGTTCTGACTGCCGTCACCTATCGTGCCTTCGAGGTCTTCCTCAGATAGGGTGATGTTGTTTGTAGGACCCCTGCGATTCAGACACACACTTGAGGCAGCAAGCATCTCCCATCCTGCACTGTTCTGGCCATCGAGTTCGTCTCCTGCGCCCGACTCGACGTCTATAATGGTTTCCACAATGACACGTACATATTCCCCTGGACCGGGTTTTCTTCCATGCCCGGCGAGGGCGACGATGCTACCTTGATCGTCAATACCCTTCCACTCTTCCTCTGAATGTGCATCATAGCTAGAGAAAATTACGGGACCTATTGCGGCGGGGCCCTGCCACATCTCTACAAAGACCTCGCTGTCTAGAGGTAGGTAAAAGGTCGCGTTCAAGCTTCGCTGCTCTTTCTTATTATGTTCCAGCGAGTCGGAGTGATCCACCAGATCGGAGGAATTGAATAACGCCCATCCAGTGGAGGAAAAAGAGACACATTCAATTGGCTGTCTCAGCCATGGATCCTCCGCCGGTGGTGCTTCGAGGAAAACAGACTGTGGCTGTCTGGGCCCTCGGTGTCTGGGTTGTGATCCTGGTCCCAAAAATCTCCATCCTAAAGCTCCCATACCCATCATACCAACCCATAAACCCATCCCCCACACTATCCCCAGCATAAATCTTTTGCCCACTTTTCCATGTAGATAACCTTTCCTGTCATTCCTGCGTTGTAGTTGCGGTTCAAGAGGGTCGTTCGGTGCATAAGGTGGAGCTGGTCCCAACTCAATGTCGTCTTCTTCGGAGAGAAAAAGGCGCTGAGTGACGACGGAAGTAAGTGATGCGAGATATTCAAAAGGGTGCTGCTGATTGGCATCCTGAGCCGGAAGCAAGCGAGATGGAAGGAAAGGGGAGGGAGGTAAGGAGGCGAAATCGTCGTCGAATCCGTCGTCGGATGGTATTGGCGCTTTGGTGTCTTCTGGTAGGATCATGGTATAGACGTCAGTAAAATTATGGACAGTAAAGAGATCTGACTCGCCTTATGCTTCGAGCAATATACAAAAACAAGGGCAAAAGCGCAGCCGCAGCAGATCCGTAAAATAACTCCTGTGATGGCTTCCTCATGATAAATATGAAACAACGGCCAACGATGTTGTAATACGTAATAAAACATAACTGGCGCACGCAGCTGTCAGGAAGGAAATGTTCCTCCCCTTCGTAGTTCGTCCCATTTCCACAATCAAACGGTTCTGTTCGCCCCATCGCAGTAGTGAACCTCATGCGAAGAATCTGGGCGACGACCATTCTCAAAGCCACCTTCGAACCAAAATTTCTCCTCCCCTTCCAGACGGGGCTCATGTCGGCAGCCGGAGTCGAGCAAATTGTCAGTGCAGTTTGAACGAATGAAAGGTTCACTGTATTGCCATCGTATTCATCTTTCCTCTCTAACGCATCTGATACGTCGAATGCTTTCAATGGCGTCGACAGGAAGGAAATGGCGATTGTGGTAGCTACCGACTCGCCCAAACTCTGAAACATGTAAATGGTCCTACAGCAACCCGTTGGCGCTGGTTTGCGACGGGCATGTACTATCTTCCTCCTGGAGGTTCGGCAGGGAGACCCTTTCAGCCTGTCCTCTCCTCCTTAGCCCTACACCCACCCTTACCGAATTTTCCAAGCACGTTCGGCCCCATTGTCAAATGACTGCATACCACGATGACGTCTTCATCTTCTCGCCGACAACAAAGTGCTCAATGAAACCAAGCCATTCCTAACCTCCGAGAGTCGTATATTAAGACTCAACGAGGGAAAATGGCCAAGGGGCTGCGAGTAATACATGAAATAGGCTCCACCATTGGGTACAATGGTTGGCAGCACAACGAGGCGCAGAACCTTCTTGTAACACCAAGTCAACAAAGAAACCACAAAAATTCCCAAACTTCAACCCCTTCTGGCCCAGCGTGAGCTCCCCGTCTTCCCTGGAAGATGCCTAAAATTGCCTTGTTCAAGATCTACGGGCCATATGCAACGGTCATGTCTTACTACATTCGAGAAGCATGGATCCCGCTTGACAAGCCTTCTGGGAAGAGTTCCACTGCCTTCGCTTAGCCAAGGGTATGTTGTTCCGCCCTGTCTTGAAGCCGAAAGATACTCCCTTATCATCTTACCTACCCGTTACGGAAAGCTGGGGCTACTATCACGCTATGTCATCGCTCCGGCGGCCTGAGCGACAGCCAAACGAGAGGACGACAAGGTCGTGAACAAGGTATTTCAACAACTCCTCGAGACGCAGGAGACAGATGGGGAAGACCCGTTTCTGATTAATAATGCAAGATGTGAGAAGACATACGGAAATCAGCGAAGAGGGACTGCTCGAATGAAAGATGACGAGAGGAAATGCATTGTCGATGCCTAATAAACAATGACCATTGGGATTCCGCCGCAAGGGGGCAGCAATACTGTACTGAAACAGTACCAGCGTATACACAAAACTCATATAAATTACGATGAAAAGTAGCTGAATGAGAGGAATAATGTGTGAATTGTAATACTAATCTGACATACAGACATAATAGGTAATATCATACGAGATTCAAATCCTTGAGAGTGCTAGACCAGACGGCAACCTTCTTATGGGCCATTACCTACCGATTGTTAGTCAACTGTCAACCAATGGGAAATTTACGGTAGTGGCTTACCTTTTCTGCCGTGAATCCTGTAACCTGTAATCCTTCCAGGGATGTTGCTCGGGAGAGGGCCACATACGCTTGGCCCTTTTCAAAAACCTTGCCGAGGTCGACTCTCACACGATCAAGGGTTTGTCCTTGTGATTTGTGTATGGACATGGCCCATGCAAGGATCAGTGGCAACTTTCATGGTTGCATTGCATCAGCTTCATGAATACGCAGATTTGACCGGCCATGATGGAGCCTCACCTGTGATCGCGACGCCTGCACTTCCCCATTTGGCAGTTCCGCCTTAAAGACATCCATTTCCATCAAAACGTCCCTTGTACCGCCTCCAGGCACCTTAAAACGCACTACTGGCAACGGATTTGCCCCTTTGGCTTGGTATTTATCTCTCAATGCCTGTCTGACCGCTAAACTTTTCATCTTATCCTCTTCTTCCAATTCCTTCAGGTCAGCGTCAGGTGTCCATTTGCCCATATCGTCGCACTGGAACATATTTTTGTAAGTGAATCCAATCACTTTGCCCATTGAACCATTTACAAGGGTCTCGTCTAGATTTTTGACTAACATGACCTGTGCGTGCTCCTTGAGTTCAATTACTTTGGGTGCCATGAAATTGGAAAGAAGTTTCTCGCGTTGATTTGCTTCTGCACTGCCCCCATCAATAGAATGGTAAGTGAAGCCGACAGAATCAAGCTGATTGAGACGCGATAAATTAGCGCGGTCAACATCTTCGCGTCTAGGGAAGAGGGCGGTGGGTTCAATTCCATCATTGAATTTGAGGGGACGTGCAAGAGATTTGAAGGCGACGATCGATTCATTAGAAAGGCGGCCAAAGCGCATCTCGTTGAGCATATCAACGAATCCTGTATGTCTGTGAGCAAAACTACACTGGGGTAAACGCAAACGCTCACTTTGGTCCTTCTGACGGAATACCTTAGTTAGATTCACAGACAGATGAATCGTCTCATCCCACATTTCCGCTTCGAATGCAAACTTGGGCATACCTCCGTTCTTAGTCACAGGAGGTAATTGAAAAAAGTCCCCCGTCACAATGATTTGTATACCTCCCCAAGGTTTGCTATTTTTGCGAATAAGTTGCCCGAGTTTGCAAAATTTGTCAAACATAGCCCCATCTACCATAGACACTGGTAAAAGTCAACCAGCCGTAACATCAACATATAAGATAGTTCGGTGCATACCTTCGTCGATAATTAATACTTTTGTTTTCGTCCATCTTCCTGAAGCCTTTTTGTTCAATTTAAGTTTCCTAAGAAGTATCTCTGGCGTATCTGTTGCAAGCCCGACACCACCAAATGAATGTAAGGTCACTCCACCAATGTTGCAAGCTGCAATTCCTGTCGAGGCTGTTACTGCAACAGCATCTGGGTTTTTGGCGTATTTGTTTCGTAAACCGTGGATAATTTCCCGTAGCAGAACAGATTTACCGGTACCTAAAACAGTAAGCTCCATGGGCCAGTGATGCGACACGACATACCTGCACTACCTGTGAAAAACACGTTTTTCTGCTGCTGTATTACCAGAGTCAAGACCTTCTGCTGTTCTTCGCTAAGGGTCACACGTTGTTTGATGTTGAGGGCAGAACTTGTCGATTTGGGCTGAGCGTTTTCCTTTGACGTCAAACTGGTTTGGGTGTAAACTTTTTTGCGAACCCTACATTACACATAAGCAAAAAATCAGGGTCGAGTTACATGGCGGCTTACTTCTGATCTCCCTCCCAAGGTAGCGGCCGCTTTGGCAAAGACGGGAGCGTTTGGCTCACAAGGCGTATGGAAGAGCCAGCGCAATGAGTTGCGACGGGTGGAACTGAAATATCATAATGGATGTCTTGAGGCGAGGTAACAGTAGATGATGCTTGCCCTGGACAAAAGCCGGGAACTGGAGAGGCAGATGTGGTCTCTTTGTTTTGATTTAGTGCAGCAAGGATAGCTTTGCGACGTCTTTGAGACGCAGTTTCTTTTGCGGCAGATTCTGGGAGGTTGGGCAAAGTTGTTGTGGACTTTAAGGGGCCTGAAGGTGGCAGTATATTGCCTTTTCTTTGGACGCTGAGAAAGAAAATGTGTTAGATATGGTTACCTTATCCTGTCATACTTACACTTCTGGGCTTGGACTCCAATCCAGTTGACTAGACTCTGGCCCATCCTCCTCTCCCCAATTGCGTTTGAAAGAGGTTACGCGAGAAAGAGTCCCGTTTGACTTGTTGCTGGAATTGGACGCTGAGAGTGTGCGGGCCGTAAGAATAGGCATATTACTGGGTAGAGAAAGTTTAGGAGGAGTTGGAGTTAGTCAGGAAAGGAAGGTAGAAAGGAAGACGCGCTTGAATGGCAAAAAGTACCCGTAATGAGAGGGAGATTTTTGTCGAGTTGCACGGTTGGTGAGTATCCAGGGGGTACGGGGGAAGAATAACCGGATACAGTGTAGCGGTCGAATGCAGGATAGCGCTGATAACAGAAGTACAGTAGTAGTGCAAGTAAGCGACATACGCTACTCAACAAATTATAAGGAATGGTACGTACTGAGTACTCGTACAATTGTTCTCCATATTTGTCGGCAACTTGCAGGAGGCGCGCCCGCGTGATTTCAATAAACGGTATCACCGCACTTATCGTATTTTGTAATTTTGTTATTTTTATTTATTTGCCCTCTCTCTGCTTGCAATTGTCTTCTTAAAAATTTTATGATCGTTTATCTTTCCCCCCAATTTAAATTTCAAGAGAACGTTGATTTCTACTGCTGTAACCGAACAACTGTTTCACATAACTGAGGCTCTTCTCAATTTGCTGAATCACTCAGAAATACTTTCAGAGACCAAAGATCTCTATAGCCAGTAACCACCATGCCTAAAGACAAGAAAATACAGAACGCTTTCAAACGCTCAGAAGTTCATCGGAAAACAAAACTTGAAAAAGGACAAGCCAAGCTCCAACGCCGTCTTGAGGTATCCTCCCTGCTAGTGTTTCCATCAAGCTCCGGCTAATTCTTTCAAATATTTTATAGATAAAAAAAGCTGAGAAAGACAAAGTAACTGGGGCTGCTCTTCGCGCCGAGCGTTTGTCAAAGAATATCCCTGTAACCCTCGATAATACTCGTGTTTACGATTCCAGTTCTTATCTTACAGCAAATCCAGCATCTCTGCAAAATTTGGCTAAAAAGGCGACAGAAGCCAGTGCATTAGTCAATGAGGATGATCTTATGGGGAAACAATCATCCAAGGAATTAAGTAGCAGAGAAGATAGTGCAGTTTTAAGATCTGGTCCGTCAAGTGACCAAGAAGAGGATGTGGGCGAATCAAGTGAAATGCCTGATTGGGAAATCGAAGAGAAGGTGGATGGAGAAGATCAAGAAGCCTCCGCAATGCGAGACATAACTACCCAATCATCACCCCGTATCTTAATCACGACGTCACCGTCTCCTTGCAAACAAACTTATCAGTTTTGCGATGATTTGAAAAATGTTTTTCCTGGTGGGGAATTCTTCAAAAGGCCAAAGGGTAGAGGATTTGAAATTGGCAGGGTGTCCAGATGGGCAAGTAAAAGAGGTTATCAAGCTTTGATTGTTGTAAATGAGGATCATAAAATACCCAGTGAGTCAGCAGTCCGTTCACTGTTTCGCGGTTTTTTCTCACAGATATTCAGATGCTGTCACCTTAATAAATCTGCCGTCCGGACCCACTGCGTACTTCAAGCTTTCCAGTATAATACTTTCGTCCAACATCTACGTAAGTTTTTTTTTTTTCGCTGTTGGTATTTTCATCGGACACTCATCTTCACATTCATGCAGGGGCATGCTCGTCCCACTCCCCACTCCCGTGAGTCTTGTGATGTATTTGGTCAGAGAAGACAATACTGATGTCTAATTAAATCTAGCGGAGCTCATACTGAACAATTTCACAACCCTTCTTGGAAACAGTGTTGGGCAACTGTTTGGGTCCCTTTTCCCACGCCAGCCGCAATTTCGAGGGCGTCAAGTTGTCACTTTACATAATCAACGAGATTTCCTCTTTTTCCGTCGCCACAGGTAAAGTCGATCGGGATAATTTCTTTAGATTACTGATCCGCGAAAAAGGTATATGTTTTCTTCTGCCACTTCAGCTAAACTCCAAGAGATTGGTCCGCGCTTTACCCTAAAACTTCGATGGCTCCGAAAAGGTCTTCCATCTGTCACGGCTCCGGATGGTCACGCCTCTATTGGCGGCGATCCTGCGGACGAAATATACGGAGCCACTGTTGGGCCCAGTAGCGAGGAAATTGCACGGGATGAATTGGATGAAGAAAAAGAGGCGTTGAAAGAGATTGGGCAACCAGCCAAGAAAAAGAATGTCCATGAAGGGACCGAAGTGCCTCCCCTCGATGAAGAGCAGGAGTATGAGTGGAAGTGGAAGGTTAGTGGCTCATCGCTCAAAAAGGCTTGTTACGTCTGAATACTCATGGTACGCCTTGTAGCCGAAGATGGAAGTATCGAGGAGAACCTTCTTTTTGTGATGCAAAATTGATCATCATATCACTCGTCAGATTCTGGCCAACTTCCTGTCCAAGATTCAAGAGTTGTCCAGCGTCATCTGACTATTATGATATCTATAGACAACCCGGAAGCTGCTTCTCATCGTCTAATATATGCGTTCCGAGCGATGGCAACGCGAGATCGTCGCAACTCTCAAATCATATATGGTGGGGATAACAAAGATACAATCCGGCTTCTTTGGGGGCATCACCTGCTTGTACATGTACAGTTAGACACATTATGCATGGATACCAATCTTATCAGCCGCTACTTTATACTTTGCTACGCCCACTCCACCATTACCTTATGGGCGTTTACAGCCGTGGCCAAAGGGCCCTCGTGGTGGGATTCAACACCTACTTTAAACGTTACACTGGACACATTAGCAAGGTGATTACTTCTTTCCTCAGAGCGTAATAGTGCCCGAACATTATTATTGCATTTGACCCGCCAGTTTCATTTCCATTGTTCTTCATTCTGTTTCAGCTTAGAGCTTTCAAACTTGCAATGCTTGTACACCTTGGATATTTCTCACTGCTACCAAGCATGGATATTTCGTTTGTGACATCTATGGTTTCAACAACGGCGGGATCTATTGATTTCCGCGACATCGTTTTCGATGTTGACGACCTGTCGTACAGGTGTTATGAATTGAGTAAGGAAAATTAGCTTCCGTAGATTAGGAAACAGAATGTAATTGACATGGCCTCCAGCGTGCCATATACGTATGTACCTGCTGTATGTCATGTACAGAAACACTGCATGCAGCACAGGACCTCGCACACTGCAAGTAGTATAACCGACCGTGCCCCTAAGCATCATTTCGATCACCCACTAAGCCCGATACCCTATATCTCTTCACCGTAACCATCTTTCGCTTTTCATTATACGTCTGCAATTACTACGCCTCCTTCATATCACTCCATTTCAAACCACCGAAACAGAAACATTCCCAGGATGGCTAAACAGGTATGTATAATGTCATTCATGGGCCAGTCATCAAGCGCTTATCCTTTCGTCATCTTCGCAAAATGAAGCTTGTGCAGAGATTGTCCCCTTTAATTGAAGAGCTACTCCAGGCGAGCGATCTTTCAACAGTGTGAGTTTATTCTTTCAGTTGGTCTCTTGGTGTCTCTCCTGAACATATCATTCATATTGTCGGGCGTCTAGTTCGGCCAAGGCCATCCGTAAAGAACTCATCGCACGTGGTGCAGATAAACATGAAATTAAGAATTTCCGTGCAGAGATTGATGACAAGGTGACTGTCCGACGTCATGTTCAGATCACTGGCTGATTTTCGACGGGTCCACAGATCACCGAGATATACAATTCTTTGGAATCCAAGGAGGCTCCTGCTCATAATCTAGAAGGTTCTGTCTCTCCGTCTGCTAAAGCACCATCTTCTCCACCTTCTCTAGTTGAACCCAAATCTGTCACTCGCAAACGCAAAACTCCAACCGGCGAAAATGAAGAAACAGATGAGCAGATGGCCAAGAGACTGCAAGGAGAATATGGCGGCTCAAGGACAAGGCAACAGCGGTCTTCCAGATCCGCCAGGCCGACAAAAAAGACGCGACCTAAAAGTCAAGCACGTATCGACAGTGAAACTGAGAGAAATGATGATAAAAAGGACGACATGAAAACGAAGAGAGGTGGGGCTTTCAACAAGGAACTGCTTCTAAGGCGAGTTCACTTCCCTTATGCCTTGTCATGCAAATCTTAGGACGTCATGTGGGCTGATAGACACAAAAAGCGATTCTCTGGCAGACCTTGTGGGCACTCACAGTCTTTCTAGACCGCAAGTGGTGAAGCATATCTGGGCTTACGTTAAAGAGCGTAACCTACAAGACTCGAATGACAAGCGGTATATCCTCTGCGATGACAAGCTTCGTGAGGTATTTCATACGGATCGACTGCACATGTTCACGTGAGTATATCTCGCTAGGGAACTGTACCATTGGATGACTAACTGACCAGTTGTGCAGAATGAACAAGATCTTGGTCAATCATCTACGCGATCCCGAGGATATTGCATAATAGTGAATGATGGTATGGTGTGATGCCGCCCATGCATGTATTTTGAGGGTGTCATGTTTCATGTGTAAGGGTAGTATATTCTGGTTTCTGCCTTCAACAGTTTTCTGTTGTGTATGATCCGAAACATGTCCAAACTGTCTACTATTCATATCAGGTCGATAGGTTAAGCAGATCTTCATTGACGGCTACCCTATTTTGAGGCCGCAGAGGACAAAAACAGTTAAATGAAAGGATGCCACGTCTATGATGAGTGGTTTCTAGTCTATGCATCATTTGGAACATCGCCGAAGCGTCCCGTTCTCTAACACGGCTATTGACATGTTTCCAATGTTCACTTCTTCTTTCCCTTTCCTTTAGACTTGACTGGGTTTCTCTGTCTGTCTGAGATTTTCTCCTCCTGAGCACCCTCGCTCATCCAATCCAGATCTTCCAGCGCGAAAGCGTCTGCCCTAGTTTCCCCTTCGACCGGAGTCCCTCCAACAATATCTCCGCTAAGGCCTTCAAACCTTTTCCTAAATCTTGTCACTCTGCCTTCTTCACCTTCGCCCAAACCCTTCTTTTCGCTGGCCGGTGACCAAAGAGGGTTATTATTCACGTCTCGTGTGAGTTTCTTTGTGGATGGAGTTGGTGCACTGGTATACGCAGTGAAAGACGAGCCATCGGAGAGGATCACCCGCATGGGGTAGGAGGGAGGAATAGGCGGTGGGACGACAGGCTGCGATTTGAGATGGGTGCGCGAGAGCCAAAGAGATGGGGCGGAGGCTCGGGTAGTCTTCGTGCGGACTAGAGTGACGATGGTAGTAGGCAGGGCAGATGATGAGGACCTAAACAGTGTAGAAGACATCCTTGAGGCGCTTCAGAGGCTTGTTGCTGGTTCTGTTCTTGAACTCTCGATGACTGTAGTCTTCTTCTTCTTTCTTCTTCGTTGCTGTTTGCGGCTTGCTGCTGTAAATGGGAAGTCACGACCTCTCCATTTTTGAGCCTTTTGCGAGTGATACTATTTTTACGTAATCTACGTTGTCACTTTTTGATACTCTAATTAATAACCAATTCGCTTGAATATTATAAAAAATGTGGTACATGCTGCGACAATGCCAGCAATCTTTTTCTGAAACTTCGTCATCGGATATGCTTTCCATATTAGCTGTGGAACTATCTACTACTCAGCCCAACAGCGACAAGCACGAGAGCATTTGACATCCAAATCGCGGCAACAAGGACTACCCCGGACTCCCTCTAATTCAAATACATTGCGCGAAGACTCTGGGACCCATACTACATTCTGCCTCTGTCCCAGCAGGGTGGCCGATACAAAATTATGGCAAAGTCACGTTTTGAATACGTCAAAAAGTTCGAGCTTCCGGATCCCCTTGTACCAAACACATATATAATTGTTCGAATTGATGGCAAAGGTTTCCATAAGTAGGTGAAGCTTTCATGAGCATTAATTTATGTACATATCTGACGCCATTGTCAGGTTTTCTGATGTGCACTCCTTTGATAAACCAAATGACATCCGAGCACTACAGCTTATGAATACAGCGGCAAAATCTGTGCTGAATGAGTATAAGGATGTTGTTATGGCTTTCGGAGAGAGCGACGAATACAGGTGAGGTGTATTATCATTGGCAAATCAGACTCTTCATTCACAGAAACCAGCTTCTTATTACGAAGAACAACAACACTCTATAATCGACGTCGCAGGTAAGTGAACGTGCCCAATGAGGTCTTGCCTCTTGCCTTCTTTCGCTGAGTTCAGATCTCGAACTAGCAAAATAAACTCATCAATAGTATCTCTATTTACATCTGCTTATGTCTTCCATTGGACTCGTTTTTTCCCAAACACTCCTTTACTTTATCCACCAAGTTTCGATGGACGAGTCGTATTATACCCCAATGTAAAAGAAGTGCGTGACTATTTCAGCTGGCGTCAAGCAGACAGTGGGTGTCTCATTCTCGTTTACTTTTGCGGCTATTCACCTCATGTCTGTTTTTAATTTTAGCTCATATCAATAACCTATACAACACAACTTTTTGGGCTTTGGTCCATGATGGGTTAACAACAGCAGAGGCAAATAAAACTCTGCAGGTAAGTCTTTTGAAATATGACTGTCAGCCTCCTGTGGACTTTCATTTCTGATCAGATAATTTTTGTAGGGGACTAATTCAAAGGACAAAAATGAGATCCTTTTCACCAAGTTCGGTATTAACTACAACACATTACCAGAGATGTTCAGAAAGGGAAGTGTATGTGTTAGGAGTTTGTCTCCTGAAGAGCCTCAAGGGTCACTTCCAGAACAGCAAGCAGTACATGGTATTATGGCCTTGAATGTTGTACCATCAACATCAGGGAACAGTAATACAATATTATCACAGAAGGAGAAAGTGTATCAAGGGACTGAAGGCAGCCCCATGGTTCTGCATATGGACATCATCAATGACATGTTCTGGAGTGAGAGGCCTTGGTTATTATCATAATAGTAGGAAACAACAATATATCAAGTTATGTTCAGTCGTTTGAAGGACACATAGGATATACAAGACACCTTAGAGTGTGTGTGGAAGATGTTAAATGATGAAACTTGAGCTGAATGAAGGACATTTTAGTAAGACAGATTGGAACAAAAAAATGAGGGTTGAGGTGAAGGAAGGATAGGAGCACAGAAAGAAAGATGAGTCATCAAAATATGAAAGAGAGAGACATAGAGGCATAGAGATATGATGAAAGAGCAAAAGTGAAAGTGTCATGAAAGGTGAGACAGTGAGATGGATTGTATATGGATGAATGGGTTCTGTAAGACAGGCACCTTCCACAATTAGCAAAACAGAGAACAGCAGAATTTTCCATTGGCACAGTTGCACAGGTTGAGATTTTTCCTGGTATAATAGAAAGATGTCATCATGAGCCAGTACAACACATAACAAAGAAAGAACAGGAACTTATGTAACATGGGTGGGGACAAGGCATGTCTCAGAACTGAATGTCAGACCTCTAGTAGCTGTCTGGACCTGTGAAGAAAGGAATGAACATCCAGCTGGAGGTCAAGAAGATATAGATAGAATCTGTAGAGTATATAAAGGGATAAAGGTCAATATTCCTCCATAAGTCAGTTTGAGAAAGGTTCTCAAGCTCCTTTTTGTTGCTCACTCTCATCTGATTGTCAGGGACATCATGCCGGTCAGTATAAAGCCTGATGCTCAATCAAAAAGGGTGGTGGGAAGGAAAGGATGAGGACAGAATAGCCAAGGCCTGAAAGGGGACAGGAGCCGGACTAATGGCTGACCGATGCGACTTTTAGATGTTGGAAGGTCTAGAAGGTGAAAAGAGGCAACAGGACTGGGACAAGGTAAGAGAAGACAACAGTATTGATTTTCTGGGGAAAACTATGGCTATAAATTATGGTTTATATACTTTCCTAGTTTTCCTTGCTTACTCATCTTTCTCATACTGCTTACTCATGTACCGGATGGGGCCTGAGGAGGTGGTGAGCATGCTGACCAGAGCATGTATAGATAGCTCGAAGGCAAGATGCACCTCAGATAAGAAGGTCCAGCTGGACCTCAAGGGGTATAAAGAGATTTTTGTAGAAGTATATAAAGAGGAGCTCTGTCCTTGATCTTGGTCTTCTTCTCCTTGAAGATCAATATTTCATTACTTTGTGAAAGGTCCTTGAGCTCCCAGTGCTCGCTCTCATCTTACTTTGCACCACCTTCAACATAAACTTACTCCACTAGTATATAAGCTTGCTTGCCTGATCTTCCCAAGCAAATATACCTTCATCCTATACCATACACCAACAGACAAGTGTCAAGAGGTATATCATACCTATATCTCATTGCTTAATTAAACTATGGCTTTCCATCTCATCTCCAAGGCTGGACCTTGTTGGGGATGAGTCATAACAAGAGGAGAGAGAGGGAGAAGGAAGAAGGTGAGAGGAAGAGGGAGAGGTCCATGCAAGGAGGCATTAGGGAAGAGAGAGGTCAGAGCAGAAGGTGCAGGGGAAGTGTGGGAAAGATGACTCAGCTTGTAGAGCTGAGAAACATATAAAAGGCATAGTCTTTAGACTAGAGAAATGCATAGCCCCAAGCAGCTTAGTCTTCTCAAACTCTCCAGTCTACCAGTCAATCTTCTACACTCAGAGCTTCTAGTTCACTTGAATACAAATAACCAAGGACAACAAAACTATTGTAGCTCCAGGTGCTTTCCAGCCCCTATGAGGAGTGACACTGCTATATCAGCTGATGGAACAGAAGCTGGACTTAGAGGAAGGAACAGCCAGGGCCTGAGAGGGCAGAGCTGGACTATGGACTACTGAAGTGACTTAAAAAGGAAGAATGCTCAGAAGCAAGGTAGTGAGAAAAGACAACAATATTGATTTTCTGGGAACTATGAAACTATGCACTATGGGGCCTGCAGCAGCTTAATTTAAACTCTATCACTTGGCCATCATGGCTTGCTTTAAGCCTTTTTAGGCTTGCATTTTAAAAGACCATTTCAGGCTTTGGCTGACAATTTGATTTAGGGCTTGTTTCAAGCTTTTATTTATGACTTGCATATACACTATGGGACCCACAGCAGCTTAATTTAATCCATAACTGCTTCAGCTTAAAATAATCCAAAATTGCATTGTGGGAATTCAAAACAGGAGCATTGCCTTCAACTGGAGCTCACAAAACCCTTACCCTTAGGGTCTCAGGGAATTTAGCTCAGGATAGCCATAAAAAGTGGAGGATGGACCCTACAAGTTCCACTGTGGCATTTTTCTTTAAAGTGTGCTTACACTGTGGGAATTTTTCATGTGGACAGGTCCAGGGCATGCAACTGGTTCAGCATGGACTTGGCATGGTGTCAGAGGAGGCATGCACTTAATGTGAACACAACAAGGCACACAGCTGGAAAAGCATAGAAAGTAGCATGGAAAATAGGCATTGCATGCAGGCTGCCCTTTGTTTGGTTCATGCTACATCTATGCAACTGGCCAGTGCATGCAGATACACACTGCATGCACATCCTATGGCCATTCAACTGTACACTCAACCAAACAAGTTGTTGTTGTCAGCAGTGAAATTCTTTTCATCCATTTCCAATTTACATAAATACCTCCCTTCATCCACATTTGCCTTTAACCTTCCACATAAGCATCTCCATCTCTACTATAAAGCCCCTGTCCACAACCTCTTCTCCAAGCATCTGCAATCTCATCTCCAAGCATCTGCAAGCATCTGCAATCTCATCTCCAAACATCTGCAATCTCATCTCCAAGCATAAGCTGCAATTCTTACAAAATATTGGAGAAGCTGACAAGTGGCGATGACTCAGTGTGTGAATCAGTGAGACTATCTCAAATCCTCAGCCTAGTTTTGATGCTTCTTTTGGTGAAAATGCCTCGAAGTAGTAATCTCAGGATGTCCAGGTGAGAACTAGTCATGCACTTGCATTTCCTAATTGAGGACTTGACTGAAAGGCCTATTATACCATTCTAGCTTGTTGGGCAACCCCTACTGTAGGACAAACAATGTCATCGAGGTAGCATCTATAGGACCAGAAAAGACCTGGGTGAGTGTCCAGAAGATGGATATGAACCATGTAGCTGCAACAATGGGTTAACCTATGGTCATTGTAGCCCCAAATAGCTGTCATGCGCTGCCAATGTGCATTATTTCCTAGAGGTGGACACATGCATGATGCAGTATAGGACCTGGCTCAATCACTGCATAAACTTGGAGTTCTCTGAGGCTGACAATCAGCCCTTAGCCTCTTTGTCCAGGGCAGATGATGTCGCTGCCCCTACCCTTCCATCTGTACCCCTTTCTGATGATTCCATCCCCAGTGACATCTCGATCCCTTGACCCTCTCCCCCTGCTGGCCAGTCCATGTCTTTATCCAATGATGCTATTCCACCTTCCACAGATCAGGAGGCTGCACAAGGTGGTCTTGAAAGAGAGCCTATGGATATTGATGATGGGCAAGGCTATGATGACTTTCCTGCTATCATGGTGGATGAGCCTCTCCTTGAAACAGGCTTTGAGGGTGATGGAGATGCAGATGTCATCCATGATCACTTTGGTCATCAGCTTAGCAAATGGCCTACCAAAGTTCCTGAATCTTTAATCCCTCCTTACTCATGCTGGCAACCCAGCCCTTATCAAGATGAAACCATCTTCCACACTGAATCAATTACAAGGAGTATGCCTCTACTTGCCACCATCCTTGCCATCATCTCAATCTTCCTCACCACTTTTGTAGGGCTGCCTCAGCGATTTGGTGACATGGTGAAGGCTGTCATACAGGTCATCCTTGAGCTGGCTGTCACTGAGGATCCACAAGCGTTGTGCTGGAGGGTATGTGACAAGCATTACCTCTTGCCAGGTGAGTGTGAAAAAATATATTGCATCCTCAACCTTCCAGTAGAAACTTCATCATCTCAACTCTGCAAGAATGTCAAGACACTGTATGGTCAACTTGACATTGACCCTTTTATGGTGGTGCATCCCAAATGCCCTACCAAGGAGTGTCAGAATGTGTTTGTTGATGTAATAGGCAAGGGTGGGTGGGACGAGGTACCCAACAATTGTCCTGAGTGTGGCACTGCTCTGAGGGAGGGCAGAAAGCTGGTGACAGAGTTTTTCCCTCATTGTACACTACAAGCCAAGTTGGAATATCTTTTCTCTCTTGATGGTGTAGAACAGCTTGTCAAGGATCAACAAGTTTTGCGCTCTAGGCAAAGGCAACATGATGAGCAGATGGAGAGGCTGGCTTATCTTCAAGATGCGAATCCAGGAAAGATTCTCCATCATCAGTTGGATGGATCATGCTACCAGGTCAATGATCAGGATGTCCAGCATGAACATGGCTGTCTGGTCCTCACTATCAACATTTCTATCGACTGGGCAGACCCATCCAAGTCCTGCAATCATTCCCCTCGATCCATGGGCCCTATCATGTGTGTTGAATGAATGAGGATTCTGGTACAGATACTCAGCTTTCCTTCTAACCAAAGTCAGATGAGGAAAGCCATCCAATATCAAGCTACTATGGACTTATATATCTATCTATGCTCACCACTACAAGCTAAATGATATAATACTATCCACCTTGCTAATCTATAAGCACACCATCAATGACTTAATCTGACATCATGGCCTCTCTTTTCTATGTTATCCAATCCCTATCTCGCTACCATTCTCCCAACACTCCTCCCTGATGCCTCGCATCACAAATCCTACAAGCCCTTATTTCACTAAAGATCCTAACCCCATCACATTTCAGGTTGCTGTCTCCTCCCAAAGCTAACGTCAACTCCCTTTCCTCAATTCCCTCCATTGCTGACAAGACCTATGTCTAAGATGTTCTTGGCGTGTCATTGAGGATTAAGAGACTTCGTAAGGATGTCGGTGAGTTGGTCATTCAATCATATGTAGGAGAGAGAAACATAGCCGTATTCAACATAGTCGCATATCATATGAATTCAAATGTTGATGTGTTTGGTTTTTGAATGAAAGCTTGGGTTGTTGGCAAGGGAGATTGCGCCCATATTGTCGCAGTTGAGCGGTACCTTCTCACACTTGTAGCCTAGCTCCTCGAGCAAACATTGAAGATATACCCCATGTTTTGCTGCCTCTGACATGGCCACATATTCTGATTCGAGAGTAGAAGGTGAAGCGGTAGCTTGCCATTTAGATTGCCAGTCAACAATAGAGTCACCCACTTTGAAGATATACCGTGTCATTGAGCACCTAGAATCGAGACAACCTGCCAGATCTGCGTCAACCCAACCTTCCAAACCCATACTATCTCTCTTTCCTTCTGGCATCCCACATAGGGTTAATCCCTTCTCCTTTGTTTGCACCAAATATGATACCACTCTCAAAGCCATCTGCCAGTGAGTCTCTCTTGGTGCCGCTGCAAAGCGAGCTAGATATGATGCCGAAAAAGCGATGTCGGGCCTTGTGGTTCCTGCTAACCACTGAATAGAACCAATAAGCTCTTGGTACTTCTGAGGATGAATTGAAGATGATTGATCGTCTGTGATGGATTGTAGATCTGCATGTGGTAAAGGAGTTGATTTTTGGTGATTCTTGGAAGGGAACTTGTCGTATAAGGATGAAATGGTTGCTGGTTGTGATATGAAGAAGCTTCTGTTTTGTCAGTCTCAGCTAATTTTGATTCTGAGAATGTGAGATACCGGCATCTCCTCTCTGACTTCCCACTCTCTCACAATCCCTTTAAAATTCCATCTACCTCCTCCTGAGACAGTGCCATGATGATCAGGTCATCGACATATGACATGACTAGCATTGGCTTTGAATGTCTCGACTTTTGCTGCACATAGAGCCCCCAGTCAAAGTTGCAGGGTTTGAACCCTTGGGCTATCATTGCCTCTTTTAACTGAATCCACCACACCCTTCCCGATTGTTTCAACCCATATAATGACGCTTTTAGCCTCAGCACATTACACCCTTCCTTCAGTTTGACTGCCTGAGGATACCTCATATAGATCTCCTCATCAAGCTGACCATTCAAATATGCACTTTTGACATTGGCCTGAGCATGAAAGGCCCCATGCATCGAAGGATTTAACTATTACATAAGGCCAGAGTCAGAGGCCGCATTTTGGAGGTTTTTCTCACATTGCTGGATATTCAAGTCATAACTGGTTCTTGTTTGTCACATTTTGGAATCAAATCCTTCATACTTGATTGCCTTCTGCCTTTTCACAAGTTCATCTCAACTGGCTGAGTCTATAGTCTGTAGTTTTCTATCCTTATAGTTTCCTCATTTTTTATTATTTTATTTCTCTTATTTTTTCCAAGCACTGTCCCAGACACCCGAGGTATAAAGCTGTAGATCTACAACAACTCTTCCTTCTTTCCCATCCTCATGGAAGAGCCCCTTCTATACGGTCCTTGGTTGTCTGTGCATAGAACGATTGTTAACTCTTGCCCAGATTTTGTCATACATGCACCTCTGTAGACCATTTGCCGTTCTCTTTTGCTGCGCACACTGAACTTCAACGCTGTCTCAACCCAGTAACATATTCAGCCATAGTGAACAAACCTTCCCAAGGTCTGTTACAGAGTGATGTTGAGGTTTTCTTTGTCAGATGAATGATCGAGTGGCATTTCTACTGGTATGTCTTTGTTGGACAACTCATCTCCTAAGTTTAATGCCTCAGGCAGAGTTAACTGATGCTTGTTGTGAACCTTGCTTTGCCCTTCCTACTCCTCCTGATCCTCTTCACCATCTTCGACATTATCACCCTTTATATCCACAAACTTCATGATCTTTCTCATTATCGCCTCACTTGGTGGGACCGCTGCTACCTGCATAGGCTTCCCTGGCAGCTCTTTGTCAATGATGAATGGTGTATCTGCTGCTGTAACCAAGTCTGAGGACCTTTCTATTTTGTTGGTATTCTCCATCAACACAACCCAGCCTGTCTTCTCAAACCCCAATAACTGTGCTTTCATCACCTTCGCCATATCAAAACAATTCTTCACTTGTACCTCCTTTGGGATGTGAACAAAGCAATGGTCACCAAACTCTCTATCTCCTTAGCGTTGTTCTGTCAACCTGTCAGTCACTCCCAAGCTGAGATTTTGTCTGCACCTAAAGCTGTCTTCATATATACCACTGAGGCATACTTCATCACATAATCCCAATACCGATTTCCAAGTTCTGATGATGCTAACATGCACTCTGCCATCTCCTTGATCGTTCTCACAAACCTCTCACATACCCTGTTCTGAGCAGGCATATACCTTGTAGAAGTCTGTAAGGTCCAGATGAATAAGACCTTCACTGAGTGACTGGAGGGAGAGAGGTGGTAGAGGTGTGGGACTGGTTCAGACTGGTGAGGCTTTAGGATGTGGACTTCAGGCTGGACAAGAAGCAAACAAGATCCCAATATGCATATGCTGATTATGTCCTATCAGCAACTAATTAGAAAGAGAGCGAAGTGTAGACTGATGCGGAAGAGAGAAGGCAAAGAACACTTAAGACAAGAAGTCGAAAGGGAAGAAGAGGTAGAACACAACAATGGTGGAGAGATAAAGGAGAACCATTGTGTGATACCTCTTTCTTGTACTTTGCCTTTGCTCTCCAAAACCAGTCATGCCAAACTCCAATAAACACCCAAGGTTTGTGGCGAAAAAGGGTAGAGAAAGGAACAGGAACAAAAGGATAATAAAGCTCCGAAATGCGACTTGTGAAAAGGTGCATGCAAACACACATGAAACAAGGAAATAATAAACAGTGATACACTGTGTCAAGACAGGAATACCGAAGCCAAGTAAAGAGACATGCACCAGGGTGAAGGGGACAGCCTGGTGATGCATAGGAAAGGAGAATAATGCATGTAACCAAGGTGATAATACACCTTGGTGATGCATGAAAATAAAATGGTGACAAGACTTGACAGAAAGTAGATGTAAGTGCAGAGCCCTCACCACCATTCACCATATGGTAGGATTTATTCCTATGCATAGGACGATGTTGGCTGGTGAGAATTGATGCCAAAACATGGCACCAGCTGTACCCAGCCTGTAGCTGAAATGCGACATTGGGCATTGTCTGGCTTTTGTCCTATGCATGATATTTTATTTATTTTATTCTCATGCATAGGACCAGCAATTGCTGCCGAGGTGTGGCAGTGGATATCACCAGATCTCCGCCTCCTTTTTTCGATGGGCTTCTGTTTGGTTCTTTATTCATGCATATATATATATATATATATTAGTACATAGTTATAGTTTTCCCTTTACTTAGCAAACTTAATGCATACTCCAGTGCTAGTTTGCATCCATTAGACAACTATGACTATACAACTATAACTATTATACACCTCTATGAATGCTCTCTTTGAATGCTTTCTCGAACCTCATCTCCTCTCGAACACTGTCCGAATGCAGTGAGGCACCCACAGTGCCTGCAGTAGATGGGTCAGAGGCTAACCTCTTACACCCTCCCCCACCTGGATGAGACCATGGGGATAGGGGTCACAGGCAAAAGGAAGGTAACAAGAACATACTGTAGAAGCCAAGCTTCATGGAGGGTCAGGCTGGAAGATAACTCATGTAAACATGCTGACTGAGGGTGTGGGCACAGAACATGTCACACTGTGTTCAAGGGCATTTGAGAAGTGCTGGGCATTCGAGAATGCATCGAGAAAAGCATTGTGGGAGTTATAGTTTGACTATGGGAAGTGAAACTAGCAAAGGTTGGATGCATATGTTTCACTAAGTAAAAGGGAAAACTATAACTATGTACCAGCACACATATATATATATATGTATATGTATATATGCATGGGAAAAGAAACAAACAGAAACCCATGGAAAGAAAGAAAGAAAGAAAGGTGCCACAGGGACAGAAAGACAGCACCACAGATCATGGTGAAGTCCCTTGCTGCCCTCAGCAGTAAATGCCAGTCCTATGCATGAGAATAAAATAAATAAAATGTCATGCATAGGACAGAAGCCTGCCAAAGCCCGGTGCCACGTTTTGGCAATCACACAGCCTGGTGCTGTGCTTCGGCATCAATCCTCACCAGCCAATGTCATCCTATGCATAGGAATAAATCCTACCATATGGTGAGAACGAGTGGTGGTGAGGGCTCTGCACTTACACTCTCCCCTGTCCAGAGGAGAGCCAGTGGGGAGGCTCGACAAGACATAGAAATGAGAGGAAGATTAAAGGGGAAAGCAAGAAAGGAACTTAAAGTAAAAAGGAGAGAATAAAGGCAAGAATAATGACTGTTCACCAAGCCACGGGGACTGCCAACGCCCCCTGTCAAACATGTTACTTTCCAAATCCATCCATGTTGGAGGGACTGGGCAGGTGTAAGAGGTTAGCCTCTGACCCATTTACTTTCTGTCAAGTCTTGTCACCATTTTATTTTCATGCATCACCAAGGTGTATTATCACCTTGGTTACATGCATTATTCTCCTTTCCTATGCATCACCAGGCTGTCCCCTTCACCCTGGTGCATGTCTCTTTACTTGGCTTCAGTATTCCTGTCTTGACACAGTGTATCATTGTTTGTTATTTCCTTATTTCATGTGTGTTTGCATGTGCCTTTACAAGTCGCATTTTGGAGCTTTATTATCCTTTTTGTTCCTGTTCCTTTCTCTACCCTTTTTCGCCACAAACCTTGGGTGTTTATCGGAGTTTGGCATGACTGGTTTTGGAGAGCAAAGGCAAAGTACAAGAAAGAGGTATCACACAATGGTTCTCCTTTATCTCTCCACCATTGTTGTGTTCTACCTCTTCTTCTCTTTCGACTTCTTGTCTTAAGTGTTCTTTGCCTTCTCTCTGTAAGCAGGGCTCTCCATCAGTCAGTTTCATACCACCCAGACTGACCCTGATTAGTCTGCATCAGTCTACACTTCGCTCTCTTTCTACTTAGTTGCTGATAGGACATAATCAGCGTATGCATATTGGGATCTTGTTTGCTTCTTGTCCAGCCTTGTAACAGACCTTGAGAAGGTTTGCTCACTGCAGCTGAATATGTTACTGGGTTGAGTCAGCATTGAAGTTTAGTGTGTGCGGCAAGAGAGAACAGCAAACGGTCTACAGATGTGCATGTATGACAATATCTGGGCAGGAGTTAACAATCATTCTACGCACAGACAACCGAGGACCGTATAGAAGGGACTCTTCCATGAGGATGGGCAATGTACCTGGGCAGGAGTTAACAATCGTTCTATGCACTATTCCTGCCCAGTCAGTAAATGGTCTACTACAGAAACAAAGGAGAGAACAAGACACCCACCAGACAACCGAGGACCGTATAGAAGGGACTCTTCCATGAGGATGGGAAAGAAGGAAGAGTCATTGTAGATCTATGGCTTTATACCTCGGGTGTCTGGGACAGTGCTTGGAAAAAAATAAGAGAAATAAAATAATAAGAAATGAGGAAACTATAAGGATAGAAAACTACAGACTATAAACTCGGCCAATTGAGATGAACTTGTGAAAAGGTGGAAGGCAGTCAGGTATGAAGGATTTGATTCTGAAACGTGACAAACAAGAACCAGTTATGCTCTGAATATCCAGCCACATGGGAAAACCTCCGAAACGCAGCCTCTGACTCTGGCCTTACATAACGGTTAAATCATTCGATGCATGGAGCCTTTCAAGCCTGAAGTCCACATCCTAAAGCCTCACCAGTCCGAACCAGTCCCACACCTCTACCACCTCGCTCCCTCTAGTCACCCAGTGAAGGTCTTATTCATCCAGACCTTACACTTTTTTTTCAAACTACAAATCCCAACAACCCCTAACTGAACACACTCTGAAACTATGGCTTTTGATAACCAGGGACAACCCATCATTGGATACGATGACACTAGTGCATTGCCCATCATCAGTCATACTCTGTAAGTGCAGAGCCCTCACCACCACTCGTTCTCAACATATGGTAGGATTTATTCCTATGCATAGGATGATGTTGGCTGGTGAGAATTGATGCCGAAGCGCGGCACTGGGCTGTGTGATTGCTGAAACGCGGCATCGGGCTTTGGCAGGCTTCCGTCCTATGCATGACATTTTATTTATTTTATTCTCATGCATAGGACTGGCAGTTACTACTGAGGTGCAGGAAGAGACTTCACCATGATCTGTGGCGCTGTCTTTCTGCCCCTGTGGCGCCTTTCTTTCTTTTCTTCCATAGGTTTCTGTTTGTTTCCTTTCCCACGCATATATACATATACATATATATATATTTGCTGGTACATAGTTAAAGTTTTCCTTTTTACTTAGCGAAACATATGCATCCAACCTTTGCTAGTTTCGCTTCCCATAGTCAAACTATAACTCCCACAACACTTTTCTTGATGCATTCTCGAATGCCCACCACTTCTCGAACGCCCACCACTTCTCGAACGCCCTCAAATGCAGTGTGACACGTTCTGTGCCCACATACTCCTACTGGTGAAACTATTTACAGTGCCCTACAATCCAAGACCTCCTCGCAACCTGGGACTGGTGATTTCTCGCAGGCTCCATCAATCGACTTGGATGGCATCCCACTGGGACCCACCTTGCTTGATGAAAAGCCTCTTGACCCCCTTGCCCCCGTGCATGACTGCCCAGGTGAAAGCTATCGCAAAACGCCTGCCCCTACCTCTGCCGCTGTCCCTGACATTGCCAAGCTCAAGAGTCTTATGGCTGGGCTCCTTCGCTCGAGTCAAGCCATTGTCGATCAGTCTGTCACCACTACCAATCGCCTCAATGATGTTAGCCAGTCCTTGCCATCATGAAACTCATGTCCTGACTGCATTCTGCCTCCTCGGCTGTCCTCGTCCACCTCCACCAACGCATTCGCCCTTCAGTGCCACATCCTTGCATTGGACACCTATTTCCAAGACGTCCTTCTTCTCTGGAGTCCTGGGGATGCCGAGAGTGCTTGGAAGGTGTCGGTGGCCAACTTGTCCATCTCTCAGTCTGGCAGCCATTTCACCACATGGTTGGAGCTATATGGGAAGCACGTGGTTTCATGGGATGAGTGGAAAACATTGCTCAAGACTCACCTCTTGACCAGAGGCTGGGAACAAAAGCTCCGTCACAAGTTCATGCTTCTGTGCTGTTTGGACACCACGCTGACTGCATTTGACACTTTTTTCCACCTTCTCATCTCCCACCAAACCCTTCTCCGCCATTTTGAGGATCCCCTTGGCGATGTCGATGTGTGCTGATGCATGCTCGATGGTGTCGATGGCTTAGTCACCCATCGCACCAAGGCTGCTTTGAAGGCGACTGGTCAGACAGTTCTTATGGTAAAACTGGTGAACTTGCACATCATCATGATTGACCTCATCGATGATGCTATGTTAGAAGTGCGTTTCCTCCAAAATTCTACTCGAAACTGCCCCCCATTTACCGACAATCGGCCAGCTACTCCTGTAAGTGCAGAGCCCTTACCACCACTCGTTCTCACCATATGGTAGGATTTATTCCTATGCATAGGATGATGCTGGCTGGTGAGAAATTGATGCCGAAACATGTTTTTCAGACTATGCTGAAACGCAGCATCAGGCTCTGTCCAGCCTTTGTCCTATGCATGATATTTTTATTCTCATGCATAGGACCGGCAATTGCTGCCGAAACGCAGTGGCGGACTTCGCTGGATCTCTGCCCTTTTTTTCGATGGACTTCTGCCTGTTTCTTCATACATTCATATATATATATATATATAGATCTGGTACATAGTTATAGTTTTCTCTCTCTTAAGCAAACCTATGCATACGCCAGTGCTAGTTTGCATCCATTAGACAACTATAACTATTCTACCCCTCTTCGAACACTCTCCTCGAATGCTTTCTTGAACCTCATCTCCTCTTGAACGCTCAATGAACATTGTCTGAACGCAGTGAGGCACCCACAGTGCCTACACTTTTTTTCAAACTAGCCTTTCCCATGAACCGCAATATCTATGATGCTGCTGAAACCCACCAAAGGAGCAATGGCGGACTCACCTCCAGAATCCTCTACTGCAGCGCTTTTGGAGTGCCTAGTTGGCTGTGCCCAGAAGCAGGACGACACACTTGCACTCCTTACAGAGTTACTGCTCAAGCAACAAAAACAGTCAACGGTTAAAGATCAGTACAATCCTTGGGGTCTTCCTCTACCTAAGGCTGCAGATATTCCCCATTTTCAGGGTCCCCTGGGGGATGCAGACAGCGTATTGACTCACCTTCATTGCCTACAGCAACTACTTCGAACAAACGGCTTATTGACTCCTTCTGATGATGAGGAGCTTGAGGCATGAAGGCGAATTACTGTAATCGAGTTGGCCAACAATTCGATAGACTGTGCTGGTTTAGTTGGTTGGGTCGAACACAAGGGTCGCCGTATGGAGGAGGATGGGAAGAGTACTTGGCAAGACTGGTCAGTTGCATTCAAAGCTAAGGCCATGCCTTCACACTGGGAGTATCGGGAGTCTTGTACCTTATTCCTGTCAAGTTATAGTGTCTAGAGGTGAAAGCTTGAACAAGCTGTGTCAAATTGCCTGATATTCCTAAGTTGCATGGAGTGGCAAATTGGTTGTTTCTATGGACATATTTATATGTACACAAAGCTATCCTGCTTATTCAGCCTCTGTCCTGGATTGGCAATTGCCACCCATCTGATTACTCAGCCTCCACTCTGATTGCCAATTGCCACCCATCTGATTACTCAGCCTCCACTCTGATTACCAATTACACATTCTTCTAGAACTAGGAACAACACAGCCTTCAGGCACCAGGCACAAGGGTCCCCTTAATAGATTGGATCATTTATTCCAACAATTCCATCTCTCACTTCCAGAGGTTTCCCCCAATGCTTGGCAAAAATTCGACAATGCTGTTATTCTTCATCGCAGCCATCTTCACGGTACCCACCACTATCCCCTTGACCACGAAATTGCCTGCCTTTACCATGCTGCTTGTCCCGAGCGCCTTTTTCTCCGACTAGTGGATGAGCCCAGATTTCACTCGAATGATCTGGATGGTCTATGTGTGTTGATTAGCAATCATATTGAATGAATTGTGCATGAAGACGCAGCCTCTCAACACGCACCTCGCTCTATTAAGAACCCTGCTTCTTCTGCCTCTCGATCCTCGGATTCTGCTCAACTTCCACAGCCGGTCACTTACTATCATGATCCCACCCACCCGCTCCCTTATTATTGTTCACCAGCTGGTCGGTACATTCATGACGTATTTCGCTGAGAGAATTGCTGTTTTGACTGCCACAAGACTGGTCACCAACATGCCCAATGCCCCAGTCGTATGCACCATACCCTGCCTAAAGTGAATCAGCTGGAGACCAAGTTAACTGCTGGTGATGCCACATCAGCGTACCTCGCTCTTGCACAAACTATTCCGTCCGCTGCCGAACCTATTCAAGACTCTTCATATGCCCTTTTCTACCCTCTTCTAGCTATATCCATTCCGATCCCAGCTGATGACCTATGGCCAGCTTGTCCCATTAGGCTCCTAATCGACACAGGGGTGTTGTGGGCACAGAACATGTCACACTGCATTCGAGGGTGTTCGAGAAATGGTGGGCGTTCAAGAATGCATCGAGAAAAGCATTGTGGGAGTTATAGTTTGACTATGGGAAGCGAAACTAGCAAAGGTTGGATGCATATGTTTCGCTAAGTAAAAAGGAAAACTTTAACTATGTACCAGCAAATATATATATATGTATATGTATATATGCGTGGGAAAGGAAACAAACAGAAACCTATGGAAGAAAAGAAAGAAAGGCGCCACAGGGGCAGAAAGACAGCGCCACAGATCGTGGTGAAGTCTCTTCCTGCACCTCAGTAGTAACTGCCAGTCCTATGCATGAGAATAAAATAAATAAAATGTCATGCATAGGACAGAAGCCTGCCAAAGCCCGATGCCATGTTTCAGCATCAAACTGGACACAGCCCGATGCCGTGTTTCAGCAATCAAACTGGGCACAGCCCAGTGCCGCGTTTCGGCAATCACACAGCCTGGTGCCGCGCTTCGGCATCAATTCTCACCAGCCAACATCGTCCTATGCATAGGAATAAATCCTACCATATGTTGAGAACGAGTGGTGGTGAGGGCTCTGCACTTACAGGTGTCCACAACCTTCGTGGATCCAACGCTGGCAGCGAGGCTGGGATGGTCAGTGAAGACAGGTGCCATATGGATGAGAGTTAGGTTAGCTGGCAGAAAGGCAGGTCCCATAGTCACAAATACAGTTATCGGTTCGTTTTCTCTAGGCGACATGATGTATCAAATAAACAGTGTGGTGATGGATTTGCATGGAACATATGATGGTATCTTAGGACTTAACTTCCTTGCTCAGCACAGTTTATTGGCAGATACAACTTCCCTTGTTCGCCTATTGGAGGCTGGAGGCGCGAACCTATCTGCGTTAGGATTGCAAAAGGATGGCGCGTCTCCTTCAGAGCTTGTCTCCGCTACTAGGTTACACTACACAGAGATCCACCCGACACCTCCGCATGCTACTGTGGCCGCAGATTCTCACAGTCTGACAGACGTCCTGTGTCGTCTCCAGGCTGAGTTCCACAATGTCTTTGTGACAATCTAGGCGACATACGAAACTTCCCCACCATATCAAAGACCAGGTCGGGTATCTGTTTCAAAATTAATCTCAAACACAGCGCCACTCCCAAACACTCGGCGCCTTACTGCGTACCCGAAGCCCTGCTCCCTCATTTCCGTGAGATGCTGTTAGAGCATCTGAATGCAGGTCGTCTTCGCTATTCCAGTTCTCCTTGGGCGTCTCCGGTGTTTCTTGTGTCTAAAGGTAATGGGAAATTCTGTATGGTTTGCGATTTTCGGGCTCTTAACGATGTCACGGTCCCTGATATGTATCCCATGGGCAACTGTGGGCACAGAACATGTCACACTGCGTTCGAGAGCGTTCGAGAAGTGGTGGGCATTCGAGAATGCGTCGAGAAAAGCGTTGTGTAAGTGCAGAGCCCTCACCACCACTCGTTCTCAACATATGGTAGGATTTATTCCTATGCATAGGACGATGTTGGCTGGTGAGAATTGATGCCGAAGCGCAGCACTGGGCTGTGTGATTGCCGAAACGCGACACCGGGCTGTGCCCAGTTTGATTGCCGAAACGCGGCATCGGGCTGTGTGTCACGAGCCTGCACGAAGTAGAAGAAATAAGAGATCATAGGAGAGAGTTACGTAATGAAGGAAAGCAAGATTGTTGCAGATAAGAAGGTCCAGCTGGACCTCCGAGATAAGAACTGGGCCTCCAGCTGGACCTCCAGCTGGGCCTCAAGGGATATAAATAGATTTCTGTAGAAGTATATAAAGGGGAGCTCTGTCCTCGATCTTGATCTTCTTCCCCTCGAAGATCAATATTTCATAAGTTACTTTGCGAAAGGTCCTCGAGCTCCCAGTGCTCGCTCTCGTCTTACCTTGCACCACCTTCGACATAAACTTACTCCACTAGTATATAAGCTTGCCTGATCTTCCCAAGCGAATATACCTCTGTCCTATACCATACGCCAACAGACAAGTGTCAAGAGGTATATCATACATATATCTCATTGCTTAGTTAAACTACGGCTTTCTATCTCGTCTCCAAGGCCGGACCTTGTTGGGGACGAGTCGTAACAGTAAATATTGATCTTCCACACTTGTGGTTGGTTGGTATATATTTCAAGTACCCCACCTTCGATAGCCTCGACACCTATAACCTCATACAACTCGATATATCACATCCTATATCATGTCAGGTCCTTCCACTCGTAGTGGTCGAGCTGTGGAGAAGATTGATAAAGGCAAGGAAGTAGAACATACCCTTGATGATGACAACA
>NC_026755.1:876835-917248 GCF_000149245.1 Cryptococcus neoformans H99 | reverse complement strand
TTAAGTGCATATGGGTTTGGCGGAGGCGATCTAGGACTTGTATGACGTGTGACTGGTGAGTCCTTCAAGTCTGGGCTGGAGATGAGGATGTCGTCTAGGTAGATAATAACGAATATGTCTAGCATATCGCGGAAGTTGTGGTTCATGAGGTGTTGGAACGATGCAGGGGCATTGGTGAGGCCAAACGGCATTACCAAATATTCGAAATGCCCGTAGCGAGTACGGAAAGCTGTTTTCCATTCTTCGCCTGCCTTAATGCGAAGTAAATTATAGGCTCCTCGTAGGTCAATCTTAGTGAAGACTTTGGCTGATTTGAGTCGATCTAGGAGCTCGGCAATCAATGGTAGAGGATAGCGATTCTTGATGGTAATCTTGTTGATTCCCCGGTAATCGACACACATCCTAAGCGATCTGTCTTTCTTTTTAACAAAGAGTATGGGCGCTCCGGCTGGTGATTCGGACGGTCGGATAAAACCTTTTTTAAGATTCTCATCAAGGTATTCGCGAAGAGCTTCGAGTTCTTTTTCGGAGAGATTGTATATGGGACCGAAAGGTGGGTTCTGTCCTTTTTCGAGAGGGATATGATGGTCAAAAGACCTATGTTCAGGGAGTGTATCGGCACTTTTCTTGTCGAATACGTCTAAGTATTGATGATATTCTTTAGGTACTATTTCGGCATCGGTTTTTTCTTTTGGAGATTTGCCGTCAGTGATGGCCATGGCTAATTTTGTTGTCTGTGATACAGGTGGGTGTATGGAAAGTGTTTCCCAGCTGATGGACGGATTGTGTTCTTGTAACCAGGTGATACCTAAAACAATAGGGTAGGAGCCGATGTCGGTTACGAGGAGTCGAAGTAAGGTGTGTCCGAATGGTTTCTGGAAATTAATCATGATGTTGACTTCTTCTTCAATCATAGTTCGCTGACCGGCAGCGTTAAACAGGTATAAAGGGATTGCCTCTTCTATTTTTGTTGTTTTGAAGGCAAAGGTTTGGACGAATCTTCTGTCGATGAAGTTGGTGGAGGCACCGGAATCGATTAAAGCTGGATAAACATTGTTGTGAACGAAAAAATCGATTGTGAGTTGGTTTTTGTTGTTTCTATTATTATATTCGAGAGTTTGGAACTTTTCGCAGGAGTCTGTGTTGGCCGGTTTGGTAGTACGCTCTTGTTCCTGGCTACCTTCTTCGACATTGGCAGACAAGAGCATATCTAGTTTTTTGGAGGGAGAGTAGTGTTGGATTGCTGTGAAGGGACCACTGGGCACTTGGCAACTTGGTGGTTCTTGTCGGCACAATAGAGGCAGAGGTTATGATCCTTGCGCCTCTGATATTCTTCTGGAGTCAGACGTCCGCGTCTGGTTATCCTAGCTGAACTTGGGACAAATGCAGCCCTTAGGTTGACCGCCGGCGTCACCTCTTTATTGAAGGTGGTGTTGGTAGTGGTAGACCTTATTGGCGTGCTATTCGCCGCAGAGAAACGTCTGAAGTTGTTGGGATGGTTGTTATTGTAAGAGGTGCGGGTGTACTCGCTTCGGGTGGCATTGAAAGGCGCCTTTGGTTGTTGGTCTCGTTTTGCTAATACTCGTTCATATCGACAGCTGTCGATACGGATTGCCATGTCTTGGAGGTTCTTGAATGACTTGGCTTTGGGTAGTCTGGCGAGTTCGTCCTTGATGTCATCCTTCAAGCCCTTGTAGAAGCAAGCCTTCTTTGCTTCGTCGTTCCACTGAACCAAGGTGGCATACCGCATAAAAGTTGCGAGGTATGAGGATACAGAACCTTGCTGACGAACAATGTTTAGTTGTCGTTCCGCAGTCTGTTCCTCGTCTGGATCCCCAAAATTCTTTCTTAACTCGGCACAAAATTTCTTGAAGTCCAGCATAAACTTGGGCTGGGGATCGATGGTTACAAAGGGTTGGAACCATAAGAATGGGGTGTCTCTGAGGAACGACCCGGCGTATAGGACTTTGGAGGTCTCGGTAGGAAAGCGAGAGGGTTGAAGGGTAATCACCATCGTTACTTGAGTGATAAAGGTTGAGAGCTTGGCATACTGCCCATGGTAGTACTCGGGTTGGGATATCTTTGGCTCTTGAGTTCGACTGGAGGGTACTGAGGTGCGTTGTCGGCTGTATTCCCTTTTGACTTCTGGGTATGATGTCTGTGCTGACAGGTTGCGGCTTGATCTAGGTTCTTCGTCTTCTTCATCCAATCCTTGTTCGTTCTGGCCCTCATTATCTTCATTATTATCTAACATCTGTCATTCAACTTTGCTCTCTTCCAACTTATGCATCAACTCTTCTTTTTGTTGCTCAAGTCTCGCAATATGATTACGCATCACCTCAAGTTGAGTTTGGGTATTGCTTGATGTATTGTCGGCAGTAGATGGGTCGGATTGAGGGTTGGTGTTGAATGAACCCATGGGATTGTTGTTGTCATCATCAAGGGTATGTTCTACTTCCTTGCCTTTATCAATCTTCTCCACAGCTCGACCACTACGAGTGGAAGGACCTGACATGATATAGGATGTGATATATCGAGTTGTATGAGGTTATAGGTGTCGAGGCTATCGAAGGTGGGGTACTTGAAATATATACCAACCAACCACAAGTGTGGAAGATCAATATTTACTGTTACGACTCGTCCCCAACAAGGTCCGGCCTTGGAGACGAGATAGAAAGCCGTAGTTTAACTAAGCAATGAGATATATGTATGATATACCTCTTGACACTTGTCTGTTGGCGTATGGTATAGGACAGAGGTATATTCGCTTGGGAAGATCAGGCAAGCTTATATACTAGTGGAGTAAGTTTATGTCGAAGGTGGTGCAAGGTAAGACGAGAGCGAGCACTGGGAGCTCGAGGACCTTTCGCAAAGTAACTTATGAAATATTGATCTTCGAGGGGAAGAAGATCAAGATCGAGGACAGAGCTCCCCTTTATATACTTCTACAGAAATCTATTTATATCCCTTGAGGCCCAGCTGGAGGTCCAGCTGGAGGCCCAGTTCTTATCTCGGAGGTCCAGCTGGAGGTTCAGTTGGAGGTCCAGCTGGAGGTTCAGCTGGAGGTCCAGTTCTTTTCTCGGAGGTCCAGCTGGACCTTCTTATCTGCAACAATCTTGCTTTCCTTCATTACGTAACTCTCTCCTATGATCTCTTATTTCTTCTACTTCGTGCAGGCTCGTGACAGAAGGTGTGCAAAAACTCATGGAAGAGAAGCCTGGAGAGATCAGATAACAGGATGGCTAAGCGTTTTGGCCTGAGTGGTTTTTACAAAAGAGTAGTTTTTACAAAACAATTAGTTGACAAGAGCAAGTTGATTATAAACAATTATCTCTTTTCTCTCAATTGAATCTACTTCTGCATTTTTTCGACTCTGCACATATGGATCTGCCCCTGCAGGAGAGATAAATATGAGGTCAAAGCTAATGATCAACTGAATGATGCTATGTTGTTGACGATTATCACTTGCGATAATTGACATGCTACACAATGTACCATGCTCGCCGAATTCAAGCATCGATACACTCCCTTGCTCATCTCTATCATTTCCAAATTCGAAAGGCATGATTCAACAAGCTCATTTTTGACACCTCATCCAGCCATTTTCAACCAGCACTCTTGGAAATTCGTCAAGACGTTCCCAATGTAACGGAAATTCATTCCCGACTGTCTCTGTTCATTTCTGCATGGTGCAGCAAGGAGAAGTCGGAGCTTTTCCCCTTCTTTCATGGGCTGTATGGTGTCTTATATATCCAAAGCCAGAACCCCAGGATGATGGTAGATGATGGAGAGCATTGAGTCATGTGGGAACTCGATGATGCAATGTTCCTGGAGTCAGGGTATGTTATCTATCAAGTTTTATACATTGGGCTTGTGATTGACATGCAATTAGTGGTCTGATTTCATGTGTGATGCCATTCTCATCCCTAAGAATGTTTTGGATTTTGGCATTCACATGGTCTATAACAGCATTAAAGATCAAAACATCTACAGACATATCTTTGTTCAAATGGTTGCTTTGAATTGCTTGCCCATCACAACCCTCAACACCATTTTCACATCCTTTTGACCTGTCTGATAAAAAAAGGTGTGAAATTCCCTGACTGGACTGAACTGTGGTTAAAACAAACATAGTAACATCAGGTACTTTCTGGCCTGTCTGAGGACAGTGGTACCCTTACAGGTATATATACCTCAAACAATGGGGAATTTGCAATGCTAGAAGACAAGCTCAATAAACCCTGTTACTGAAAATGGGATTCCCTTCTGATGTTGGCAGTCAGGAGATACTAGAACTTATGCCTTTGTTCCCCAGGGTTATTTCTCAAAAGCCCAAACCTCACTTTGTTCAGCTAAATCTGGGAGCAATTGCTGATCAACAATATCATGGGTAGTCACCAAACATCAGCTGCCATGCAACCTCACAAAATATAGACATTTTGGAACAGGGAGAATATGAGTTGGATTGAATAAAAGAAATGCAGGATGGAAGGGATCTTGGTGGTTTAGATTCAAACTTTGGTGGTGCTGCTTGTTTGGACAAGTCTAATAGTAGCTACCAATCACCCTCTTCTGTTTATCTGTCCTTGTGCATTTTGCACACAAGCATTTTTGCTGTGACAAAGGAGAAACAAACAGACACCTGTCATTTGGATATATGCAAATGATGGAAGATGAGATGGTAAGTTAACAGGACCACAAGTCAATATCAATAACCACAACTTCCTCCCCAAAACACCACAACACCCATAGGCCATCCTTTATTAATTTGGCATATAAGCACATATAAATACAGCTCAAGGATTAGAGAAGCTGCTATGGGCCATTCCAATCAATGGTGTACTATGATATTGTTGTAAATGACATCAGTGTGGAAAAAGAATCAATGCTGTTGTTGGGTTTATCAAGTCAAGAGGGAGAAAAGGATCTGGAGATAGGTATTCAGGCATCCATACACAGTATATTCCTTTACTTCAAGAAGTTTTGAGCAATATGCTAATGAGGGAATTCAAACAGCATTTAAGACCTCCTTAAACCTGGTTTAAGTCAGAAGCCATCATTTTACATAAAAAATTTAACCTTTTTGGACCCTTAACTGGGATCTGGAATTTAAGGCTGTGGGATCTTGCAGCAACTTCAAAATCTTCCTTTCCAGGTGATTTTTTTTTAAAATTTTTGGTCTTAAGTTTAAGATAAGGTCTAACCCCTGACTTAAAATTTAAGAAAATCTTAAACATGATGCAGATCCATTCTCCAATGAACAGAGGAGAAAATGTGCCCACAAGTCTGCATGTGTGGTGTGAAAATCTATTTCTACCTTCCAGCTCCTTTAGCTCTGACACATCACTCCACATATATGATGCACAAAGGAAAAGAATCCACAGCAGCACAAGGTCAAGACAGCAGTCAGGCTGACTCTGCTATCAAAGGGAAAAGGCAGTAAACAATAAACTGGGAGAATGGCCTTGGCAGTGATCAACATAATGCCAATGACCATTTGGTTGACTGGCTGGGCATGCCTGACTCAGATGGGATTTTGATGTTCTATAGATGGAAATCAGACAATGTGAAGGAAAAGCAGAGAGCACTAGAGAAAACTGGCTCTGGTGTATTTTGTCCAGAAGGGGTGCATCTTTAATAATCAAAGTAATGATGTGCAGTCTGTTTTGAGACAGGCAGGTACAGACAGTGTTGTCTCTAGCCTTATATGTCCTCAACTGGCAAAACATATATAGATCAAAAAATGTGGAACATCTTCAAAAGTGTGAATGATGACATCAACAAAACAGGTTCAGGGGGGCCTAATGGCAGTGAGTCTCATGTTTTGCACCTTTCCCATCATTTGTCATGTTCATTTACTGATGAATGCTTTTACCCAGTTGATGCCACTAGCATTTGCCCTTGGTATAGTGAGCTGATGCTGATCATGTGGCACTTGGCTGCTGCTATGGTTGGACCCAGGCACTCAACTCTGGATGAAGATGAGAACAACAATCATGAGAGGTTGAGGGAAAGGATCAGGCAGGAGAAGGAAGAGGAGAAGGAGGGTGATGACAATGATATTGTCCAGTGGGATATTGGCCCCTGTAATGAAAGTGAGTCAGTTTCCAATCTGTTCCTATTCTTTGTTTGTACTATTGAATTGCTATTCAGCTGCAGACATCACAGGCATAATGCCCTCATGCCCCTCTTCATTGGTACACACCTAGCCCTTGTCATTACCCATCATCAACACCCACAATGCCCCAGCTGCACACACCATGCCCAGCCTAAGGTGAACCAGCTTGAGACTGAATTAAGTGCTGGTGATACCACTTCAGCATATCTTGCCTTTGCACAAACTATTCCTTCAGCTGCTGAACCTATTCAAGACTCTTTGTATGCTCTTTCCCACCCTCTTCTTGCTATATCTGTTCCAATCCCAGCTGCTGACCTCTGGCCAGCTTGTCCCATTAGGTTCCTAATCAACACAGGGGTGTCCATAACCTTTATGGATCTGAAGCTGGCAGTGAGGCTGGGATGGTCAATCAAGACAGGTGCCATACAGATGAGAGTTAGATGAGAGTGAAGTTAGCTGGTAGCAAGGTGGGCCCCATAGTCATGAATATGGTTATTGGTTCATTTTCTCTAGGTGACATGATGTCATGAGCCTGCACAAAGTAGAAGGAATAAGAGATCATAGGAGAGAGTTATGTAATGAAGGCAAGCAAGATTGTTTCAGATAAGAAGGTCCAGCTGGGCCTTAAGGGATATAAATAGATTCCTGTAGAAGTATATAAAGGGGAGCTTTGTCCTCGATCTTGATCTTCTTCCCCTCGAAGATCAATATTTCATAAGTTACTTTGTGAAAGGTCCTCGAGCTCCCAGTGCTCGCTCTCGTCTTACCTTGCACCACCTTCGACATAAACTTACTCCATTAGTATATAAGCTTGCCTGATCTTCCCAAGTGAATATACCTCCGTCCTATACCATACGCCAACAGACAAGTGTCAAGAGGCATATCATACATATATCTCATTGCTTAGTTAAACTATGGCTTTCTATCTTGTCTCCAAGGCCGGACCTTGTTGGGGACAAGTCATAACACATGATGTATCAAATAAACAGTGTGGTGATGGATTTGCATGGAACATAATATGATGGTATCTTAGGGCTTAACTTCCTTGCTTGGTACAGTTTATTGGCAGATACAAACTCCCTTGTTCACCTATTGGAGGCTGGAGGTGCAAACCTATCTACATCAAGGTTGCAAAAGGAAGGCACATCTCATTCAAAGCTTGTCTCTGCTCCTAGGTTACACCACACAGGAATTCACTTGACAACTCTGCATGCTACCACACAGCAGACTCCCACAGTCTGACAGACATGCTGTGCCATCTCCAGGTGGAATTCCATGATGTTTTCTGTGATGACCTAGGTGATGTATGAAACTTCCCTACAATATCTAAATGTTAAATGAATGATAAAGGACTGGTACAGATGCTCAGCTTCCTATCTAACCAAAGTCAGATACATGATGGGGCTTACCTGGTATGGATGCTCAGCTTCCTATCTAACCAAAGTCAGATGAGGAAAGCCATCCAGTACCAAGCTACTATGGACTTATATATCTATCTATGCTCGCTACTACAAGCTAAATGATATAATCCATCCACCTCGCTAATCTATAAGCACACCATCGATGACTTGATCTGACATCATGGCCTCTTTTCTATTTACCCAATCTCCACTTCGCTACCCTTCTCTCAACACTAAAACTAAGTCAGGTATCTGCTTTGAGATTAATCTCAAACAAGGTGCCACCCCATATCATTCAGTGCCTTATTGTGTACCCAAAGCCCTGCCCCCCTGTTTCCATGAGATGTTATTAGAACATCTTAATGTGACTGTTTATAATACTCCAGTTCTCCTTGGGCCTCCCTGGTGTTCCTCATTTCTAAAGGCAATGGCAAATTCCACATGGTCTGCAATTTTCATGCCCTCAACAAGGTCAAAGTCCCTGACATGGGCCCCATGGGCAACATCCAAGATATCTTACATCATGCATTGTGAAAAGGGAAGATATTTGCTAAGTTAGACTGCAAGGATGCCTTCTTTCAAACACTCATGAAGGAGGACATCCCCAAGATGGCTATTACCACCTCCCTCAGCCTTCTGGAGCAGGTAGTCATGCTTCAAGGCATTCACAATGCACCAGCCACCCAACAGCATCATCAATGAGGCCTTACAAGAATTAACTGGAGAATGTTGTGAGGCATATGTGGATGACATTATTATCTGGGGCAATGATGCCAAGGACCTGTATGACAATATTGTGAGTGTCCTCAGTGCTCTCTTTGTTGAAGTGGTTTGTAAGCACTGTGGGTGCCTCACTGCATTTGGACAGCATTCATTGAGTGTTCGAGAGGAAATGAGGTTTGAGAAAGCATTCAAGGAGAGTGTTTGTAGAGGTGTATAATAGTTATAGTTGTCTAATGGATGCAAACTAGCACTGGTGTACATGGCGAACCAAGTTTGAGGTCAAACTGATGTTTGAGCATTTGATTCTGTGCTGATGGGTCAGATTGACATCAGTTTGACATCAGGGCAATGGAACGTCAATATGACCACAGCTTCAAATGTCAAATTGATGCATGAATGGCTTGACATCAGACTGACATCAGACTGACATCAGACTAACACACATATTGGCCCGACCAAAATTTGATATCAGTCTGACATCAAACTGATGTTGCATTTATATTCATCCATCATTTAATTAATTTTACAAGTTAATACATATACTTCAGGCAGCAAACTGATGCATATGCCTCAGCCAGCTAACGGCCAGGGAGTTGCACTGGGGTTTGAAGGTGAGGTAGCATGGTCTGACCCAATCTGCAGTCTATGAAGGACTTGTTCCATGTGGGCCTCACAGTCCTCAAACATTCATCTTGGATCAGTCAGACTCAGTGGCAGAACTTCCTGAATTAGATGAGGATTGTGAAGTGAGAGCAAGTTGATGACAAAGTTCTCATCATCCATGTGGTCGACACCAGGAGCCATCTTTGAAGTCAGTTGGCGCTCCTGCTTGTGGGGATGAAGACTTCGAACTGGACAGTTACCCTTGAGACAATCATGCCCTACTGTGAAACGAAAATGTAGAGCCTTAATGGGGAGTCAGCACTAAGACATAGGGGATGTATGAGTAGAGATCCTCATTTGTGATGAAAGGGTAATGTACTCTCCCTCATTCCTTCATATCATGGGCATGCCATGGATGGGATGGCGGATTCGTCTGAGGGTGCTGCTACTTATAGTGACTGTTCCCAGATCACCTTCTGGCAATGGCTCAATATTGTCGATGCACCCATACAGGATTTTATCCTGAAACATGTCAGAGATTAAAGCACTTGTCGGATTTACTATATTTGGCACAGACACAGCCCCTTTTTGCCATCTACTTACCCCATCCTTACAAACTACCCAATTTCCCACTTTGCACTGGTCTCTGGAAGCGGCTTTGACACTGTACAGTTTATGGTCTTTCTCGCCTGCCAAGCGAACAACTCTCCCTGGTGGCCAAGAATCGTCAACAGATGTGATGTATGATTTCAAAGTCCAGGCATACCTTTCTTGGGTTTTCTAGGAACAGACCAGCCGAGGTAAGTGCAAAGGCCGTGATCTTGTCATAGCTCTAGGATGTTATTGCTTGCTTTCCATATACCCATTTCAGTGGCAAAAAGACCACCAGTTACCAAATGGGCACATGTTCCAGCATGAGCAAACCAAGCTGCCACATCATGACTATTAGCTTGTCCATTCCCATGGATGGTGCAGCCATGAATGACACTGTTGAACTTCTCATGTCGTTCTGTAGCCTGATGGATAACTGGACCAAACCTAATCATGTCTTGCACAATATGGGAGAGATAATGGACTTTAGGTTTCTTCATAATAATGTCCAGACAGATTTCATTGAGAAGATCCTGCACATTTGCAGTCAATATCTCGAGATCATCCTAATTTCGCGTTGCATGGTGAGTCAGGTATCACTGAAACTGGAGCTCTGTTTTATGACATACTGTGTATTTGTCAACATTTTTTATTACAGGAAACCAGAGATGAGTGCCTAAAGCCGCAATGGCTAGCATCAGCTGGCAAGTTACCCTGTCTTTGGCTTTAGGGAGAATCCCGAAAAGCTGCAATGGCAGGCATTGCAACAGGAACCTGTAATGCTGCCCATTGAGGGCATGGCTGTACTGCCAAATGTATGAAGCATCACCTTTGTCAGCATCTAGGCAATGCTTTGCAGCTGAATCCAACTTAGCCACAAGGATGTCACCATGGTTCTTTGGTATCCTGGACACGCCATGTCGCCATCCGTATTTCATGATACCCAAGGAATAGGTATGCAGTAATTCGAATGGCATGTCATAGGCCAGATCGAGGCCTTAACATGGTCACCAGTTAGAAGAAACTTTTTCTATTTTGATGGTATCTTACCAGCGACATCCAACAGAGGATTCATTTTCAGGCCTGGCTGCTGGGCAAACCAATCTCTCATGATCCTGTGGATCTCATCCTTTTCTTTCTTCTTGGTCTTCAGCTTCTTGGTTTGAAGGAGGATTTTAGTCATCCTGTCACGAGCCTGCACGAAGTAGAAGAAATAAGAGATCATAGGAGAGAGTTACGTAATGAAGGAAAGCAAGATTGTTGCAGATAAGAAGGTCCAGCTGGACCTCCGAGAAAAGAACTGGACCTCCAGCTGAACCTCCAGCTGGACCTCCAACTGAACCTCCAGCTGGACCTCCGAGATAAGAACTGGGCCTCCAGCTGGACCTCCAGCTGGGCCTCAAGGGATATAAATAGATTTCTGTAGAAGTATATAAAGGGGAGCTCTGTCCTCGATCTTGATCTTCTTCCCCTCGAAGATCAATATTTCATAAGTTACTTTGCGAAAGGTCCTCGAGCTCCCAGTGCTCGCTCTCGTCTTACCTTGCACCACCTTCGACATAAACTTACTCCACTAGTATATAAGCTTGCCTGATCTTCCCAAGCGAATATACCTCTGTCCTATACCATACGCCAACAGACAAGTGTCAAGAGGTATATCATACATATATCTCATTGCTTAGTTAAACTACGGCTTTCTATCTCGTCTCCAAGGCCGGACCTTGTTGGGGACGAGTCGTAACAGTAAATATTGATCTTCCACACTTGTGGTTGGTTGGTATATATTTCAAGTACCCCACCTTCGATAGCCTCGACACCTATAACCTCATACAACTCGATATATCACATCCTATATCATGTCAGGTCCTTCCACTCGTAGTGGTCGAGCTGTGGAGAAGATTGATAAAGGCAAGGAAGTAGAACATACCCTTGATGATGACAACAACAATCCCATGGGTTCATTCAACACCAACCCTCAATCCGACCCATCTACTGCCGACAATACATCAAGCAATACCCAAACTCAACTTGAGGTGATGCGTAATCATATTGCGAGACTTGAGCAACAAAAAGAAGAGTTGATGCATAAGTTGGAAGAGAGCAAAGTTGAACGACAGATGTTAGATAATAATGAAGATAATGAGGGCCAGAACGAACAAGGATTGGATGAAGAAGACGAAGAACCTAGATCAAGCCGCAACCTGTCAGCACAGACATCATACCCAGAAGTCAAAAGGGAATACAGCCGACAACGCACCTCAGTACCCTCCAGTCGAACTCAAGAGCCAAAGATATCCCAACCCGAGTACTACCATGGGCAGTATGCCAAGCTCTCAACCTTTATCACTCAAGTAACGATGGTGATTACCCTTCAACCCTCTCGCTTTCCTACCGAGACCTCCAAAGTCCTATACGCCGGGTCGTTCCTCAGAGACACCCCATTCTTATGGTTCCAACCCTTTGTAACCATCGATCCCCAGCCCAAGTTTATGCTGGACTTCAAGAAATTTTGTGCCGAGTTAAGAAAGAATTTTGGGGATCCAGACGAGGAACAGACTGCGGAACGACAACTAAACATTGTTCGTCAGCAAGGTTCTGTATCCTCATACCTCGCAACTTTTATGCGGTATGCCACCTTGGTTCAGTGGAACGACGAAGCAAAGAAGGCTTGCTTCTACAAGGGCTTGAAGGATGACATCAAGGACGAACTCGCCAGACTACCCAAAGCCAAGTCATTCAAGAACCTCCAAGACATGGCAATCCGTATCGACAGCCGTCGATATGAACGAGTATTAGCAAAACGAGACCAACAACCAAAGGCGCCTTTCAATGCCACCCGAAGCGAGTACACCCGCACCTCTTACAATAACAACCATCCCAACAACTTCAGACGTTTCTCTGCGGCGAATAGCACGCCAATAAGGTCTACCACTACCAACACCACCTTCAATAAAGAGGTGACGCCGGCGGTCAACCTAAGGGCTGCATTTGTCCCAAGTTCAGCTAGGATAACCAGACGCGGACGTCTGACTCCAGAAGAATATCAGAGGCGCAAGGATCATAACCTCTGCCTCTATTGTGCCGACAAGAACCACCAAGTTGCCAAGTGCCCAGTGGTCCCTTCACAGCAATCCAACACTACTCTCCCTCCAAAAAACTAGATATGCTCTTGTCTGCCAATGTCGAAGAAGGTAGCCGGGAACAAGAGCGTACTACCAAACCGGCCAACACAGACTCCTGCGAAAAGTTCCAAACTCTCGAATATAATAATAGAAACAACAAAAACCAACTCACAATCGATTTTTTCGTTCACAACAATGTTTATCCAGCTTTAATCGATTCCGGTGCCTCCACCAACTTCATCGACAGAAGATTCGTCCAAACCTTTGCCTTCAAAACAACAAAAATAGAAGAGGCAATCCCTTTATACCTGTTTAACGCTGCCGGTCAGCGAACTATGATTGAAGAAGAAGTCAACATCATGATTAATTTCCAGAAACCATTCGGACACACCTTACTTCGACTCCTCGTAACCGACATCGGCTCCTACCCTATTGTTTTAGGTATCACCTGGTTACAAGAACACAATCCGTCCATCAGCTGGGAAACACTTTCCATACACCCACCTGTATCACAGACAACAAAATTAGCCATGGCCATCACTGACGGCAAATCTCCAAAAGAAAAAACCGATGCCGAAATAGTACCTAAAGAATATCATCAATACTTAGACGTATTCGACAAGAAAAGTGCCGATACACTCCCTGAACATAGGTCTTTTGACCATCATATCCCTCTCGAAAAAGGACAGAACCCACCTTTCGGTCCCATATACAATCTCTCCGAAAAAGAACTCGAAGCTCTTCGCGAATACCTTGATGAGAATCTTAAAAAAGGTTTTATCCGACCGTCCGAATCACCAGCCGGAGCGCCCATACTCTTTGTTAAAAAGAAAGACGGATCGCTTAGGATGTGTGTCGATTACCGGGGAATCAACAAGATTACCATCAAGAATCGCTATCCTCTACCATTGATTGCCGAGCTCCTAGATCGACTCAAATCAGCCAAAGTCTTCACTAAGATTGACCTACGAGGAGCCTATAATTTACTTCGCATTAAGGCAGGCGAAGAATGGAAAACAGCTTTCCGTACTCGCTACGGGCATTTCGAATATTTGGTAATGCCGTTTGGCCTCACCAATGCCCCTGCATCGTTCCAACACCTCATGAACCACAACTTCCGCGATATGCTAGACATATTCGTTATTATCTACCTAGACGACATCCTCATCTACAGCCCAGACTTGAGGACTCACCAGTCACACGTCATACAAGTCCTAGATCGCCTCCGCCAAACCCATTTATATGCCAAAGCTTCAAAGTGCGAGTTCCACCAAACCTCAGTAGAGTTCCTAGGTTTCGTTGTCAGCGATCAAGGTCTATCGATGGACACCAAGAAAGTAAAGTCTATCACGGAATGGCCGATACCCCGCAATCTCCGTGATACCCAATCCTTCCTTGGGTTCTGTAACTTCTACCGAAGGTTCATCAAGAACTACTCCAGCATCGCCAAACCCCTTATCGACCTGACCAAGAAAGACTTACCCTTTGTATGGGAAGAACCTCAACAAACATCTTTCGAAGCACTCAAAAAGAGCTTCACCTCTGTTGATCTCCTACGTCACTATGACCCGACCAAACAACTCATCCTTGAAACCGACGCCTCCGATTATGCCATCGCAGGTATTTTATCACATGAAATCGACAAGAAACTCGAACCAGTTGCTTTCTTCTCTCACAAAATGTTGCCTGCCGAGTTAAACTACCCCATTCACGACAAAGAAATGTTAGCGATTGTTTCAGCATTCAAAGAATGGCGACATTACTTTGAAGGTGCCAGAGAAACCATTCGTGTCTACACCGACCACAGAAGCCTGGAGTACTTTATGACTACCAAGCAACTCAATCGACGACAGGCGCGATGGTCTGAATTCCTAGCAGATTTTGATTTCAGTATCATCTACCGACCAGGCGTACAAGGCACTAAGCCTGACGCACTCACCCGAAGACACGATTATCATCCACTCGAGAAAGGCTCTAGCCTTACCACCACTGCCAACCCTCAGAATTTCCAGACTCTCCTTCGCCCTGGACAGTACTTGGGTGCGGCCACAACCGGACTCGATCGGTTGGAAATATCTTCGCCCATCAAGTCATTGTTGAAAACCGGTCTAGAAGCCGATGAGTCAGCAAAACCATTCTTGGACAAAGCCAATCATCCCTCCGAAGCTCACCCATATACTCGAGACGACGAAGGACTCCTCAGATATGGCGAATCATTCTATGTCCCAGCCACAAATGAGTTACGCACCCTCGTCACGAAAGAATGCCATGATGCACTCATCAGTGGGCATCCCGGACGACGCAAGACTATCCAACTCGTCCGACGCCATTACTGGTGGCCAGGCCTGAAAGGCTTCGTCAATCACTATATTGATTCTTGCGACCTTTGTTGCCGAACTAAGACAAGACGTCATCAGCCCTACGGCGAACTCAAGTCTCTACCCATTCCCCCGTACCCATGGTCATCTGTATCGATGGACCTCATTGAACAACTTCCACCATCTCATGGCTACAACACCATCCTTGTGATAGTAGACCGACTCACCAAGATGGCTCTCTTTATCCCCACAACGACTAGCCTCACCGCCGAAGAACTTGCCCAATTATATGTCACCCATGTCTTCTCCAAGCATGGGATTCCGACTAGTATCGTATCAGATCGTGGATCAGAATTCACATCCCGTTTTTGGTGAGCATTCACGCAACTCCTACGCATCGAGCTCGAACTCAGCACAGCTTTTCATCCAGAAACAGATGGACAAACCGAACGAGTAAACCAGGTCTTAGAACAATATCTGCGCTTGTATACCGATTATAAGCAAAAAGAATGGGCACCGCTACTCCCAGTGGCGGAATTCACTTACAACATANNNCCAGATTTCAGTAGATTTCCGCTAGATTTCAGTACAAGCCCACATCAGATCGAGCCACAGACGGCACGACGGAGCGACCGTCTTTAGAAGGAGGGGCGATTGTCACGAGCCTGCACGAAGTAGAAGAAATAAGAGATCATAGGAGAGAGTTACGTAATGAAGGAAAGCAAGATTGTTGCAGATAAGAAGGTCCAGCTGGACCTCCGAGATAAGAACTGGGCCTCCAGCTGGACCTCCAGCTGGGCCTCAAGGGATATAAATAGATTTCTGTAGAAGTATATAAAGGGGAGCTCTGTCCTCGATCTTGATCTTCTTCCCCTCGAAGATCAATATTTCATAAGTTACTTTGCGAAAGGTCCTCGAGCTCCCAGTGCTCGCTCTCGTCTTACCTTGCACCACCTTCGACATAAACTTACTCCACTAGTATATAAGCTTGCCTGATCTTCCCAAGCGAATATACCTCTGTCCTATACCATACGCCAACAGACAAGTGTCAAGAGGTATATCATACATATATCTCATTGCTTAGTTAAACTACGGCTTTCTATCTCGTCTCCAAGGCCGGACCTTGTTGGGGACGAGTCGTAACACTGTGTCCAGTTTGATGCCGAAACACGGCATCGGGCTGTGTCCAGTTTGATGCCGAAACGCGGCATCGGGCTTTGGCAGGCTTCTGTCCTATGCATGACATTTTATTTATTTTATTCTCATGCATAGGACTGGCAGTTACTACTGAGGTGCAGGAAGGGACTTCACCACAATCTGTGGCGCTGTCTTTCTGCCCCTGTGGCGCCTTTCTTTCTTTTCTTCCATAGGTTTCTGTTTGTTTCCTTTCCCACGCATATATACATATACATATATATATATATTTGCTGGTACATAGTTATAGTTTTCCTTTTTACTTAGCGAAACATATGCATCCAACCTTTGCTAGTTTCGCTTCCCATAGTCAAACTATAACTCCCACAACGCTTTTCTTGACACATTCTCGAATGCCCACCACTTCTCGAATGCCCACCACTTCTCGAACACCCTCGAACGCAGTGTGACACGTTCTGTGCCCACAGGTAGTTACGCTGGGCGCTATTGAAGGTTCGAGAGTCATAGGCGACCGGTTGTACAGAGTCCCGAGAAGTACCGACACTGATCCATGCACCAGTACCGGTATTAGACGCATCAGTGAATAGGAAGACCTTCTGTGTTCCTGCTTTGACAGCATCGTAATCAATAACGGTGAGACAAGGAATGGTACTCACCGCGTGTAAGTGCAGAGCCCTTACCACCACTCGTTCTCACCATATGGTAGGATTTATTCCTATGCATAGGACGATGCTGGCTGGTGAGAAATTGATGCTGAAACGCGTTTTTTGGACTACGCCGAAACGCGGCATCGGGCTCTGTCCAGCCTTTGTCCTATGCATGATATTTTTATTCTCATGCATAGGACCGGCAATTGCTGCCGAAACGCAGCGGCGGACTTCGCTGGATCTCTGCCCCTTTTTTTTTTGATGGACTTCTGCCTGTTTCTTCATACATTCATATATATATGTGTAGATCTGGTACATAGTTATAGTTTTCTCTCTCCTAAGCAAACCTATGCATACACCAGTGCTAGTTTGCATCCATTAGACAACTATAACTATTCTACCCCTCTTCGAACGCTCTCCTCGAACGCTTTCTCGAACCTCATCTCCTCTCGAACGCTCAACGAACGTTATCCGAACACAGTGAGGCACCCACAGTGCCTACACCGCGCATCGAACAGCCTCAAAAGCGGCTTGCTCTGCAGGCCCAAAAGACCAAGTCCAACCGGTCCAGCCATCCGGGAGGCGGCCCTTGTGCATCTTCATTGCCTTGTAGTAAGCCTTCTCTGCCATGCTGTTTGGAGCGAGAGCCGCATGAAGAACTGCTGTATGATTGGCGAGGTTGGGCACGAAGTCATGAAGGTAGTTGACAAGGCCGAGGAACAAGTGGAGTTGGTGGGAGTTCGCCGGGAGAGGAAACTGCTCGACGCGTGCGATCTTGGCAGGGTCGGGGAGGATCTGACCGGGACGTATTATGTGACCTAAGAAAGAGACCTCATCGAGAAATAACTGAGATTTCTCACGAGAGCAGCGAAGACCACTATGACGAAGAGCCGAAAGAACACTCACAATGTTATCATGTAGGTCTTTGGCATCCTTTCCCCAAATAATAATGTCATTGACGTATGCCTCGCAACATTCTCCGGTTAACTCTTGTAAGGCCTCGTTGATGCGACGCTGTTGAGCAGCCGGCACATTATGAATGCCTTGAGGCATAACCACCCACTCCAGAAGGCCGAGGGGAGTGGTGATAGCTGTCTTGGGTATGTCCTCCTCCTTCATAAGCGTTTGAAAGAAGGCATTCTTACAGTCGAGCTTAGCAAATATCTTCCCTTTTCGCGCTGCATGGTGCAGGATATCTTGTACATTGCCCATGGGGTACATGTCGGGAACCATGACATTGTTGAGGGCGCGAAAGTCGCATACCATACGGAATTTGCCATTGCCTTTCGAAACGAGGAATGCCGGGGAGGCCCAAGGAGAACTGGAGTAATGAAGACGGCCTGCATTAAGATGTTCTAGTAACATCTCACGGAAACGGGGGAGTAAGGCTTCAGGTACACGATAAGGCACTGAATGATGTGGGGTGGCACCTTGTTTGAGGTTAATCTCGAAGCGAATACCCGACTTGGTTCTAGATATAGTAGGGAAGTTTCGGACATCCCCAAGGTCGTCGCAGAAAACGTCATGAAATTCAGCCTGGAGACGGCACAGCACATCCGTCAGGCTGGCAGACTCTGCTGCCGCACAGGTCAGCAATTGAGTGGTGTGAGTGTCGGCGTTGGACAATGTTACGACTCGTCCCCAACAAGGTCCGGCCTTGGAGACGAGATAGAAAGCCGTAGTTTAACTAAGCAATGAGATATATGTATGATATACCTCTTGACACTTGTCTGTTGGCGTATGGTATAGGACAGAGGTATATTCGCTTGGGAAGATCAGGCAAGCTTATATACTAGTGGAGTAAGTTTATGTCGAAGGTGGTGCAAGGTAAGACGAGAGCGAGCACTGGGAGCTCGAGGACCTTTCGCAAAGTAACTTATGAAATATTGATCTTCGAGGGGAAGAAGATCAAGATCGAGGACAGAGCTCCCCTTTATATACTTCTACAGAAATCTATTTATATCCCTTGAGGCCCAGCTGGAGGTCCAGCTGGAGGCCCAGTTCTTATCTCGGAGGTCCAGCTGGAGGTTCAGTTGGAGGTCCAGCTGGAGGTTCAGCTGGAGGTCCAGTTCTTTTCTCGGAGGTCCAGCTGGACCTTCTTATCTGCAACAATCTTGCTTTCCTTCATTACGTAACTCTCTCCTATGATCTCTTATTTCTTCTACTTCGTGCAGGCTCGTGACAGACAACGTGGCAGTGGCAGAAACCGAATTCGTGGCGGTGGGAGGAACAAGCATGCCTGACTCTCGCATGCCTAACCCGACCAAATCTGCGCTGCTGGCCTTTAACAGCCGGGCTAAGGAATCTGAATCCGCAAGTAAACCATGTCGGGCCAGGAAGTTCAAGCCTAAGATACTGTCGTAGGTACCATGTAAATCCATCACAACACCATTGATACTATACATGCGCCCGCCCAAGGAAAATGACCTGACGACTGTATCAGTTACCAACGGACCCACCATGCCTCTGGCTAATCGCACCCGCATCCGAACCGTCCCTTTTCTCACATCCCAGTGCAGCCTCGCCGCCAACTTTGGATCCACAAAGGTCATGGATGCCCCCGTGTCCAGTAGAAACTTAGGGGAGGGATTTGGCAAGGAGTTGTCAGCGGGAACTGGAACCGAAATAGAGAGAAGAGGATGGAAAAGAGCGTACATAGCATCACCGTCGCCATCATCAGCTGAAGGAAGGGTCTGGGCTAACATCAGATACACCGAGGTAGCGTCGCCCGCCGTCAGTTCGGTCTCCAAATGATGGACTTTGGGTGTCGAGGTGCGCGTATGAGTGGGGCACTTGGGATGTTGGTGACCCACACTGTGGGAATTTTTCGCGTGGACATGTCCGGAGCACGCAACTGGTTCGGCATGGACCTGGTGTGGTGTCGGAGGAGGCGTGCACCTAACGTGAATTCGACAAGGCATGCGGCTGGAAAAGCGTGGAAAGTAGCATGGAAAATAGTGTAAGGTCCGGATGAATAAGACCTTCACTGAGTGACTAGAGGGAGCGAGGTGATAGAGGTGTGGGACTGGTTCGGACTGGTGAGGCTTTAGGATGTGGACTTCAGGCTGGACAAGAAGCAAACAAGATCCCAATATGCATATGCTGATTATGTCCTATCAGCAACTAAGTAGAAGGAGAGCAAAGTGTAGACTGATGCGGAAGAGAGAAGGCAAAGAACACTTAAGACAAGAAGTCGAAAGAGAAGAAGAGGTAGAACACAACAATGGTGAAGAGATAAAGGAGAACCATTGTGTGATACCTCTTTCTTGTACTTTGCCTTTGCTCTCCAAAACCAGTCGCGCCAAACTCCGATAAACACCAGAGGTTTGTGGCGAAAAAGGGTAGAGAAAGGAACAGGAACAAAAGGATAATAAAGCTCCGAAATGCGACTTGTAAAAGGCGCATGCAAACACACATGAAATAAGGAAATAATAAACAGTGATACACTGTGTCAAGACAGGAATACCGAAGCCAAGTAAAGAGACATGCACCAGGGTGAAGGGGACAGCCTGGTGATGCATAGGAAAGGAGAAATAATGCATGTAACCAAGGTGATAATACACCTTGGTGATGCATGAAAATAAAATGGTGACAAGAATTGACAGAAAGTAAATGGGTCAGAGGCTAACCTCTTACACCCTCCCCCACCTGGATGAGACCATGGGGATAGGGGACACAGGTAAAAGGAAGGTAACAAGAACAAACTGTAGAAGCCAAGCTTCATGGGGGGGTCAGGCTGGAAGATAACTCATGTAAACATGCTGACTGAGGGAAACCCCCACCCAAAAACAAAACTCCCTGGCCTTCTTGGCATCTTTTCCATTTCTTTGGGGGGAGGAAAAAAGTAGGGTGGGGGAACCTCATGCCTATCTCCAGGCCTGATGGGGAAGGGGGGGTTGAAAGAGAAGAAAATGTAATAAGAGAAAGTGAAAGGGTAGGGAGAGAAGGAAAAAAATTCAGAAGAGACAGGGAGAAAATAGAGGAAAGGGGAAAGATGAGAGACACAAGGGACAAGAAAGGCAAAAGGAAATAGAAGAAGGAACCAGAAAGGGCCTGGCTGTGGGCTTGAGGATTATCTTGCGACTTGAGAGGATACAGGAGGATGCTGTGTAAGAATAAATCAGCCTGGGGGTGAACAGTGGAATAAAAAAATTGAAAAGTCATGGAGGGTGGAGGGGTAATACAGCTCACTGCAGTATGTGAAACAGCCAAGAGAGGATATCAATATGAGGTGTTGAGCTGCAAGTCATCAGCAGTAACGTCCAGCACATCAAGAACATCAAGGTGTAACTCATCTTCGCCTATGAACTCTTCCCAAGCTTCTTTCCATCCATCATAGCTGAGTGCCTCATCCCGACTTATCCACCGAGCCTTGGGACCTTCACCAGCGAAGCGGGCGCGCACTTGATAGACCTTGGGGTGCTGGCCTTTGGGGGAGAGCGTGCAGTCTTCAAGGATCTGTAGGAGGCGTGGCGGGGCTTGAGCCGGGCGGTCGAGGAGCCTGGGAGCGGAGTCTTGATGGTAGCGAGTCGATTCCTTGTAAGGCTTGAGGCGAGAGACGTGGCGCCGTGGCGTGGACTGTGTAGAGGTGATGGGGACATCGAGCTCATAAAGCGATTGCTCAGGAAAAGCGCGGAGGATGGTGAAGGGGCCTTCCCAGCGGGGTATGAACTTGGCAGAGCGGTTAGTGGTTGTCTTATATTCGTGACGGAACTCAGCTGTGTTCAAATAGACCTTGTCTCCAGAGCGGTATACCGGGTCGGGACGGCGGTGCTTGTTGGCTTGAACACTTTGCCGATGCTTCACAAGAAGCAGTTCGTCACGAGCGATACCTTCTTCCAACTCCATCCTCTTCGCTGCTAATTCCCATTCCGTCGCAGTTGGTTGGGCCTGAGGTATCGCGGAGGCGGCGGTTGATGAGGAGGGTAGGAGGGGGGGGGTGAGGGAGAGACGCTTGCCAAAGACGAGTTCGGCAGGCGTGTGTTGGGTGGAACGGCGGAGGGTATTGTTCATCGCGAAGGCGACACGCTGTAGGTTAGCTGCCCAATTTCGACCCTGGTCATCTGTCCATGCACGCAGTGTCTGTATCACTGTTTTGTTTGACCGCTCTGATACGCCATCGGTCTGTGGGTGATAAGCTGTAGACATCTTTAGCTTCGTACCAAGTAAGGAGTTGAGGCGGCGCCAAGATGCGGCGGTAAACAACTTATCCCTGTCCGAGACTATCGATGTCGGAACGCCATACTTGGACACCCAGTGGTCGTAGTATAATTGAGAGAAGGCCGAAGACATAAGTGTTGTAACCGTAGGAATGAGAGCGACCCATCCAGTAAGTCAGTCGGTGATGACAATAAGGTAGTCGAAACCGTGGGATGTCGGAAGCGGGCCCACAAAATCGATGCCGATGTCGGCAAACTTGGCAGCTGGAACCGGTAGCGAATGAAGGAGACCTGGAGGTTTGGTGGTTGCGGCTTTGGATGTTTGGCATGCAGGGCAAGTGCTAACAAAATCCTTCACGTCACTAGCCATACCATCCCAGAAGTACTTACAGCGCGCTAGTTCCAGTGTCTTTTCCACTCCAAAATGACCCATGGCATCGTGACATTCTCGGAGGCACTGCTCCCGGAGGGCTGAGACGTCCGGAATGCACAGCCGGCCCTCGTACTGAAGTACTGTTCGTAACCCCGACACCCCTTGCACCTCCTCACGTTGAACTCCTGGTGGGCGCCGGTCCTCTTCTTGCCACACAGCCATAATAGGATCTTGAGTATAGCCGTTGGCGACCTGGTCCACAAAGTCGGCGTTGGGTGTAAGGACCATCATGGTGAGGGCGTTGATGGAGGGGACATCCTGGTGCAAGCGAGAGAATGCATCGGCGATGGCGTTGGTGACCCCTGGTATGTGGGAGATGTGTAAGTCGTAGTCGGCGAGGACGAGGAGCCAACGCTTTTGACGCTCGGAGAGGTGGGGTTGCTGGAAGAACCATTTGAGGGTGGCGTGGTCTGTCATGACATGTACCGGAAGGCCGAGAAGTAGTGGGCGCCATTCCTTGAGGGCGTGGATGATAGCGCAGAGTTCTTTCTCATGGCAGAGGTGAGAGAGCGGGAATCATAGGCGATAGGCTGAGCGTGATCGGGGGATGGACCTGTACCTAACCATGCACCTATGCCAGTATTACTTGCATCGGTGAAAAGGTAAAGGTTTATTTGGCCAGCGAGAACAGCATCATGTGAAAGAGGGGACAGACCTGTGATTCGCGCCAACATGTCCTTCAAGTCCTCAAATGCCCGTTGCGCTGACATCGTCCAGTTCCAAATCCAACTTAGTGCTTCAAGTCTCTCCACCGGGCTCCCCTTCGCAAGTTGACGCTTACGCAATTCATACGCTTTTTCTGCTGACTTATTGGGAGGAAGGAGCGCAGTAAGAACGGCTGTCTTGGTGGCAATTTGGGGGATGAACTTCTGTAGATATTGCAGAAGGCCGAGGAATGAACGCAAATCTTTCACCGAACCGGGTGACGGCCACGCACGCAATGCCTCTACTTTCTTGGGGTCTGGGCCGATGTGATTGGGGGAAATGACGTGGCCAAGAAATGTGACTGAGCCGACGAAAAACTGTGATTTGCTGGGAGAGCATACAAAACCACCCTTACGTAACGCTGTCAGAACCGCGCGGATATTGATGGCTAAGTCGGAGTCGGATTCACCCCAGATGATGATGTCATCGACATACGCCTCACAGCAGACACTGATGAGATTTCGCAAAGCTTCGTTCAAACGGCGCTGTTGCGTTGCAGGAGAATTACATGCGCCTTGCGGCATCACCACCCACTCATACAAGCCCCACGGGGTGCAAATGGCGGTCTTCTCTATATCTGGCTCATGCATCAAGGTCTGGAAGAAGGCATCAGTGAGGTCGAGTTTGGCGAATACACGACCGTGGGCAGCACGCTGGAGGATGTCGTCGATAATAGGAACCGGTGTGCGATCTTTGATCGTCACATTGTTGAGTCCCCGGAAATCGCAGAGGAATCGAAATTTTCCGTTCTCTTTCTTGATAAGGAATGCTGGGGCTGCCCAAGGAGAACTGGAGGGGCGAAGGCGGCCAGCTGCACGGTGCTTTTCGATTTCTTGACGGAGAGTTTCACGCCAGGCTAACGGAACCCGAAAACCGGCTTTGGCGACGGGTGCAGTGTTGGGGAGGATGTTGATGTGGTGGCGGACTTGAGACATGGTGGAGCAGATCGGCGGATAGTGCGAGACATCGGAAATGTTGGCAGGAAGGATGTCGGCGAAGTCGTGGAGAATGGCTGCCGAAAGCGAATTACGGTTGGAGCTGACTGGCGGGGTCTCACATGGCATGATAGCGTTGAGCTGTAGATTAGCGAGCGATGCATACGATGAGCCACCGTCCAAGAGGAGTTTATTGAGGCGAATAGCGCCATCAAAAAGACGGTGTTGGCGACAGAAAGGGAGACCGAGAATTAAACGATACTTCGGACCCAGAGGCATGGCGTAGAATGGCGTTGCCGCATAAATTGTTTCACCAATTGATACATCCACTAAGTACTCCTGCTCTATCACCGGCCCCGCTCGGTTATCTGCCATCTTCGTCCCCACCGGCGGGACGGGGGTCCCCCTCAAGCCAAGCTGCGCCGCATACTCCCGGTCGATGACATTAATGCCCGCGCCAGAATCAACTAAGGCGGTAGCAGGGTCATCGTTAGCCTGAACGCGGCAAGTGACCATGAGGAGAGGTACTGACCCTGCTAGGGCGGTGGCGCCATCCTGGACAAGTTGATCGGCAACAGGATCGACCGAGAATATGTCGGGGGCGTCGGGGCTGTCGTCGTCGGCGAGAGAAATCAGGTTGGCAGCGGGGGCAGAGGAGGAGTGTTGAGAGGGGGAGGAGGGGGGGCGGGTCGGGCAGATGAGCCGGTGGTGGCCAGTCTTCCGGCAGGAGAAACACGCATTGATGCTGCCGAGAAAGGCGCGAGCGGCTTTGCCCGTGTCGCCCAAAGGCAAGCGCTTGGCTGGGTCGAGCCATTCAAGCTGTTGTGGCGTGTAACCCTTAGGCGCCTGAGGCGCGACCTGGACCTGGGCGACCACCGGAGTAGGCGAGCGTGGAGTAGTCGGCCGATTGGTGTTAAATGGGGGGCGGGGGCGAGTGGAATTTTGAAGAAAACGCGTTTCCAACATAGCATCATCGATGATATCGATCATGATGATGTGTAAGTTCGCCGGTTTCACCGTAAGGACCGTCAGACCATGCGCCTTCAGAGCAGCCTTGGTGCGATGGGTGACCAAGCCATCGACACCATCGAGCATGCGTCGGCACACATCGACATCGCCAAGGGGATCCTCAAAATCGCGGAGAATGGTTTGGTGGGAGATGAGGAGGTGGAAAAAGGTGTCAAATGCGGTCGGCGTGGTGTCCAAACAGCGCAGAAGCATGAACTTATGACGGAGCTTTTGTTCCCAGCCCCTGGTCAAGAGGTGAGTCTTGAGCAACGTCTTCCACTCATCCCAGGAAACCGCGCGCTTCCCATATAGCTCCAACCACGTGGTGAAACGGCTGCCGGACTGAGAGATGGACGAGTTGGCCACCGACACCTTCCAAGCACTTTCGGCATCACCAGGACTCCAGAGAAGGAGGACGTCTTGGAAATAGGTGTCCAATGCAAGGATGTGGCGCTGAAGGGCGAATGCGTCGGCGGAGGTGGACGAGGACAGCCGAGGAGGTAGAATGCGGTCAGGACGTGAGTTTCGCGAGGGCAAGGACTGGCTAACATCATTGAGGCGATTGGTAGTGGTGACAGACTGGTCGACGATGGCTTGACTCGAGCGAAGGAGCCCAGCCATAAGACTCTTGAGCTCGTCAATGTCAGGGACAGCGGCGGAGGTAGGGGCAGGCGTTTTGCGATAGCTTTCGCCTGGGTGGTCATGCACGGGGGCGAGGGAGTCGAGAGGCTTTTCATCAAGCAAGGTGGGCCCCAGTGGGATGCCATCCAAGTCGATAGACGGAGCCTGCGAGAAATCACTAGTCCCAGGTTGCGAGGGGGTCTCGGATTGTAGGGTACCGTAAATAATTTCACCAGTAGGAGTATGTCCGATGATGGGCAATGCACTAGTGTCATCATATCCAATGATGGGTTGTCCCTGGTGATCAAAAGCCATAGTTTCGGAGTGTGTGCAGTTCTGATAGGGGTTGTTGGGATTTGTAGTTTGAAAAAAAGTGTAAGGTCCGGATGAATAAGACCTTCACTGAGTGACTAGAGGGAGCGAGGTGATAGAGGTGTGGGACTGGTTCGGACTGGTGAGGCTTTAGGGTGTGGACTTCAGGCTGGACAAGAAGCAAACAAGATCCCAATATGCATACGCTGATTATGTCCTATCAGCAACTAATTAGAAAGAGAGCGAAGTGTAGACTGATGCGGAAGAGAGAAGGCAAAGAACACTTAAGACAAGAAGTCGAAAGAGAAGAAGAGGTAGAACACAACAATGGTGAAGAGATAAAGAAGAACCATTGTGTGATACCTCTTTCTTGTACTTTGCCTTTGCTCTCCAAAACCAGTCGCGCCAAACTCCGATAAACACCAGAGGTTTGTGGCGAAAAAGGGTAGAGAAAGGAACAGGAACAAAAAGGTAATAAAGCTCCGAAATGCGACTTGTAAAAGGCGCATGCAAACACACATGAAATAAGGAAATAATGAACAGTGATACACTGTGTCAAGACAGGAATACCGAAGCCAAGTAAAGAGACATGCACCAGGGTGCAGGGGGCAGCCTGGTGATGCATGGGAAAGAGAATAATGCATGGGACCGAGGTGTTAATACACCTTGGTGATGCATGAGAATAAAAATGGTGACAAGAATTGACAGAAGGTAGATGGGTCAGAGGCTAACCTCTTACACCAACGCGTTACTTTCCAAATCCATCCACGTTGGAGGGACTGGGCAGGAGAACACTCTGTGAGAAAGTCCTGTTAATTTAGTCTTGCTGAGCGCAAGCCAGGGAAAAAAACCAATAATGGCCAAAAAACCCACAGAGAGACGCAAGCAGCCCCCCAGACACGTATGCAAAAGAAAACAGGAGCAAACAGGAAGGGGACTCACAAGGCCAGTTCGTCGTCGCCTATATATTCATCATATAAGGCCCGGAAACCATCGTATGTACGCAAATCGTCGAGATTCCTCCATTGGCCATTAGGACCGTCGCCGCTGAGTACTACCCAGAGTTGTCTATGACCGCGATACACTCGATCATCCAGGATTTGGAGGATACGGCGGCGCCCAGTGTCGGGTTGTTGGGTTACCGGTGATGTTTGATGGAACCTAGGTGATGACAAATAAGGCTTAAGGAGATGACCATGGAATTTTGGATATGTCCGGTCATTCATGTGAAGGCGGTAAACTGAGAGGGCAGGATTAGCTTCTTGCACCTGGTACGGCCCCTGGAAACGGGGGAAGAACTTAGCAGCGCGGAATTCTCCATCACCAGCCCAGAACTCTTTCAGCCGATTTCGAGTATCCAGCCAGACCCAGTCGCCGACTTTGTAGGCTATTTCAGAGTGACGGTGTCGGTTAGCCTGTATCGCCATGCGGTGCTTGGAGAGAAGCAGATTATCGCGTGCCTCAGCGAGCGAGAGGTCGGTGCGATCAGCAGCGAGAGTCCATTCGGCCCGGGTGGGAAGAGAAGCCTGGGTGAAGGAAGGAGGACGAGCGAGACTAGGTAGAGTACGGAGCCGGCGACCAAAGACCAGTTGTGCGGGAGAGAAACCTGTAGAACGTCTGACAGTATTATTCATTGCTTGGGAAACACGAGAGAGGTACTTAACCCAAGAGGTACCATGTCTATCCACCCAGCTATGTAGCAGTTGAACCACTGTCTTGTTGGACCGTTCCAAAGTACCATCGGTCTGAGGGTGAAAAGCCGTGGACATCTTGAGCTTCACATTTTGTTTCTCCCATAGTGTTATCCAGAATCGTGAGGTAAACAGAGTATCACGATCGGAGGTAATAGAGAGCGGGAGGCCATAGTGAGAAACCCATCTGTCCCAAACCAAGATGGCGAGGTCGCGAGCGTTAATGGCGGTAGAACACGGAACCAGTTCGATAAACCCAGTGAGACGATCCGTGATAGTTAAGAGATAATCGTATCCACCAGAGGAAGGAAGCGGTCCAATGAAGTCCATAGCAATATCGTCGAATTTGTCACGCGGGACCGGGAGAGGGTGAAGAGGACCAGCTGGCTTCGTCATGGGTGCATTCGCCTGTTGACATAAGTGACATGCACAGACAAACTCACGAACATCCTTGGACATTGTCTCCCAAAAGTATCCGCTCCTGAGTATCTCCATGGTTTTCTCCACTCCCAGATGTCCAGCCGTCCCCTCATGTGCTTGCCGCATAAGGTCTTCACGAAGGTTATCAACATCCGGAATGCATAAGCGGTTGTCAACAAGGAGAAGTTGGTGGGTGTCGTGGTCATGTAGTGTAACCCCTGGCGGTAGAACACGGAACCAGTTCGATAAACCCAGTGAGACGATCCGTGATAGTTAAGAGATAATCGTATCCACCAGAGGAAGGAAGCGGTCCAATGAAGTCCATAGCGATATCGTCGAATTTGTCACGCGGGACCGGGAGAGGATGAAGAGGACCAGCCGGCTTCGTCGTGGGTGCATTCGCCTGTTGACATAAGTGACATGCACGGACAAACTCACGAACATCCTTGGACATTGTCTCCCAAAAGTATCCGCTCCTGAGTATCTCCATGGTTTTCTCCACTCCCAGATGTCCAGCAGTCCCCTCATGTGCTTGCCGCATAAGGTCTTCACGAAGGTTATCCACGTCCGGAATGCATAAGCGGTTGTCAATGAGGAGAAGTTGGTGGGTGTCGTGGTCGTGCAGTGTAACCCCTGGAGCAGTAGACGGATCAGCAAGCCATTCCTTGAACAGTACGTCACCTTGATAGCCCTGCGCAATAGCGCGAAGGATGTCTGGAGCCAAGGTGGGCTCATATGTCGTGATAGCCTGTACCGAAGCTGATGGTGGATCCAAGGAAGGGTCCGAGGGTTCGCTAGCGTCGGGAGGAGCGTGTCGCGAAAGATAGTCGGCGAGCGTGTTGAATTCCCCTTTGATGTACTCGATACAGAGGTCGAAATCCTTGAGGGTACTCAGCCAGCGAAGTTGGCGAGGAGAGAGATTGCGCTGGCCAAGGAACCATTGAAGCATGAAATGATCGCAATAAACGTGAACTGGAACACCATACAATAGAGGACGCCAGTGATTAAGAGCATTAATAATCGCAAGGAGCTCACGGTCGTGTACTGGGTAGTTACGCTGGGCGCTATTGAAGGTTCGAGAGTCATAGGCGACCGGTTGTACAGAGTCCCGAGAAGTACCGACACCGATCCATGCACCAGTACCGGTATTAGACGCATCAGTGAATAGGAAGACCTTTTGTGTTCCTGCTTTGACAGCATCGTAATCAATAACGGTGAGACAAGGAACAGTGCTCACCGCACGTCGAACAGCCTCAAAAGCAGCTTGCTCGGCAGGCCCAAATGACCAAGTCCAACCTGTCCAGCCATCCGGGAGGTGGCCTTTGTGCATCTTCATCGCCTTGTAGTAGGCCTTCTCTGCCGTGCTGTTTGGAGCGAGAGCCGCATGAAGAACTGCGGTATGATTGGCGAGGTTGGGCACGAAGTCGCGAAGGTAGTTAACGAGGCCGAGGAACGAGTGGAGTTGGTGGGAGTTCGCCGGGAGAGGAAATTGTTCGACGCGTGCAATCTTAGCGGGGTCGGGGAGGATCTGACCGGGACGTATTATGTGACCTAAGAAAGAGACCTCATCGAGAAATAACTGAGATTTCTCACGAGAGCAGCGAAGACCACTACGACGAAGAGCAGAAAGAACACTCACAATGTTATCATGTAGATCTTTGGCATCCTTTCCCCAAATAATAATGTCATCGACGTACGCCTCGCAACATTCTCCGGTTAACCCTTGTAAGGCCTCGTTGATGCGACGCTGTTGAGCAGCCGGCGCATTACGAATGCCTTGAGGCATAACCACCCACTCCAGAAGGCCGAGGGGAGTGGTGATAGCTGTCTTGGGTATGTCCTCCTCCTTCATAAGCGTTTGAAAGAAGGCATCCTTACAGTCGAGCTTAGCAAATATCTTCCCTTTTCGCACTGCACGGTGCAAGATATCTTGTACGTTGCCCATGGGGTACATGTCGGGAACCGTGACATTGTTGAGGGCGCGAAAGTCGCAGACCATACGGAATTTGCCATTGCCCTTTGAAACGAGGAACGCCGGGGAGGCCCAAGGAGAACTGGAGTAACGAAGACGGCCTGCATTAAGATGTTCTAGTAACATCTCACGGAAACGGGGGAGTAGGGCTTCAGGTACACGATAAGGCACCGAATGATGTGGGGTGGCGCCTTGTTTGAGGTTAATCTCGAAGCGAATACCCGACTTGGTTCTAGAGATAGTAGGGAAGTTTCGGACATCCCCAAGGTCGTCGCAGAAAACGTCGTGAAATTCAGCCTGGAGACGGCGCAGCACATCCGTCAGGCTGGCAGACTCTGCTGCCGCACAGGTCGGCAATTGAGTGGTGTGAGTGGTGTGAGTGTCGGCGTTGGACAATGTGGCAGTGGCAGAAACCGAATTCGCGGTGGTGGGAGGAACAGGCGCGCCTGACTCTCGCATGCCTAACCCAACCAAATCCGCACCGCCGGCCTTTAACAGCCGGGCTAGGGAATCTGAGTCCGCAAGTAAACCATGTCGTGCCAGGAAGTTCAAGCCTAAAATACCGTCGTAGGTACCATGTAAGTCCATCGCAACACCATTGATGCTATACATGCGCCCGCCCAAGGAAAATGACCCGACGACTGTATCAGTTACCAACGGACCTGCCATGCCTCCGGCTAATCGCACCCGCTTCTGAACCGTCCCTTTTTTCACGTCCCAGCCCAGCCTTGCCACCAACTTCGGATCCACAAAAGTTGTGGACGCCCCCGTGTCCAGTAGAAACTTAGGGGAGGGGGCTGGCAAGGAGTCGTCAGCGGGAACTGGAACCGAAATAGAGAGAAGAGGATGGAAAAGAGCGTACGCAGCGTCACCGTTGCCATCATCGGCTGAAGGAAGGGTCTGGGCTAACGTGAGATACGCCGAGGTAGCGTCGCCCGCCGTCAGTTCGGTCTCCAAATGATGGACTTTGGGTGTCGAAGTGCGCGTACGAGTGGGGCACTTGGGATGTTGGTGACCCAGCTTGCGACAATCATAACAACGATTCTCCTTTCGAAAAACCTCCCGAATGTAACGGCCCGCAGGCGAGAGGTAGTAAGGCAGGGCATGAGCGGGGTCATGATAGTATGAAATCGGGTGGGGCAGTTGGACGTTATCGGAGGTGGTCTTAGTGGTGGGTCTAGAGGACTGGGAAGCCGCGTGTTCGTGTTGGATACAGTCGACATGATTACTGATCAAGGTGCGGAGACGGTCTAGGTCATCGACATGGAACTCCGGTTCACCAACCAGACGGAGGAAAAGACCCTCCGGGCAGCTTGCACGGTAAAGGTCGGCAATCTGTGAGTCACTGGGGTAACGACTCGTGCCGAAAAGATGACTACGGTGTAGGATGACCGCATTATCAAAGGTTCGCCAGGCCTCAGGAGAGACCTCACGGAAAGAGAGATGAAAGAGAGTGCGCGAGATGCGAAACTCCCAGTGAGCAGGCATAGCCTTGGCCTTGAAGGCAGCGGACCATGCCTCCCACGTCGTCGTTCCGTCGGTCTCCATGCGGCGACCGTCCTGCTCAACCCAGCCGACAAGACCAGCGCACTCAATCGAGTTGTTCGCAAGCTCGATAACCGTCATCCGGCGTTTCTCTTCCACCTCCACGTCGTCAGAGGGGGTCAGAAGTGCGTGCGTGCGCAAGACCTGTTGAAGCCGACGCAGGTGGGTAAGTACACCGTCTGCATCACCGAGAGGACCCTGGAAGCGGGGTAGGTCCGCGGCTTTGGGGAGAGGGAGGCCCCGAGGATTGTACCGATCCTTAGTGGTCGATTGTTTCTGTTGTTTGAGGAGTGCCTCTGTGAGGAGGGCGAGCGTGTCGTCGTGCTTTTTGGCGCGGTCGACGAGGCACTCCAACAGGGTGGCCGTGGATAAGTCTTGAGGTGAGTCGTCGGCCTTCGTAGATTTTGGCGGCATATTCGATATGTAGTAAAGCTAGTTTCGAAAAAAGTGTGGGCACAGAACATGTCACACTGCGTTCGAGGGCGTTCGAGAAATGGTGGGTGTTCGAGAATGCGTCGAGAAAAACGTTGTGGGAGTTATAGTTTGACTATGGGAAGCGAAACTAGCAAAGGTTGGATGCATATGTTTCGCTAAGTAAAAAGGAAAACTATAACTATGTACCAGCAAATATATATATATATGTATATGTATATATGTGTGGGAAAGGAAACAAACAGAAACCTATGGAAGAAAAGAAAGAAAGGCACCACAGGGGCAGAAAGACAGCGCCACAGATCATGGTGAAGTCCCTTCCTGCACCTCAGTAGTAACTGCCAGTCCTATGCATGAGAATAAAATAAATAAAATGTCATGCATAGGACGGAAGCCTGCCAAAGCCCGATGCCGCGTTTCGGCATCAAACTGGACACAGCCCGATGCCGCGTTTCGGCAATCAAACTGGGCACAGCCCGGTGTCGCGTTTCGGCAATCACACAGCCCGGTGCCGCGCTTCGGCATCAATTCTCACCAGCCAACATCGTCCTATGCATAGGAATAAATCCTACCATATGTTGAGAACGAGTGGTGGTGAGGGCTCTGCACTTACACTCACTGATATCACAGAAGGCTCGAGGTAAGTGTTCTCCTAGGGCATGTACCAATGCGGAACTGTTTCGGAAGTGCTGCTGCTTGAGAGGATTGAGGGATCGGAAATCAGTGAAGCCAGGGAGGTCATCCAGCTCCTTCACCATCCTCTCAAGGAAGGGCCCGGCTTCTTCAAAAGACTCTATTGTTTCATGGACCGGCTGGCTCACAGGCTCCACGATTTGGGGAGCAGAAGGCGGGACGTAGGCAGAGCGTGCTGGGGTAGCGGGGGAAGACGGCCACGATACAACCGGGGATCCATTTCCAGCAGTCGCAGTAGTCGCGGTGGCGGTCATCATCCTGCGAGCCGTGTTGTGGTTCTGGGCAGCAAGAGATGGTCATGCAGGGGTGTGTGACGGGGGGGACATTGCGTAGGATTGTGATATGCTGGGGTTGATATTAGTGGGCAACAAGCTACGTATAGTGATAAGTGGACTGGGGGATAGGCAACGAGGACCTGCTGTGGTCATTGAGGGTGGGTTTATATACACCAAGCTTGGGAGGATGATGCGGTCATGGGATACATTCGAGAAAGATCGGAGGATGTATGAACGCTAGAGAATGTTCGAGAAAGTGGATGTATGCATTGATATGGCTGTCGATATATAGGTAATGGAACGAAATCGGGGGCACGAGCAGGTTCTATGAGTTGCCTGAACCTTCCATGAACAGTGATTCCATGCTGCGTGTCCGGGGCCGCCGGTGCACGCATCGGACATATGACCAGCAACTTGCATGCACCCGGATTGCTGTAAGAGGTTAGCCTCTGACCCATTTACTTTCTGTCAATTCTTGTCACCATTTTATTTTCATGCATCACCAAGGTGTATTATCACCTTGGTTACATGCATTATTTCTCCTTTCCTATGCATCACCAGGCTGTCCCCTTCACCCTGGTGCATGTCTCTTTACTTGGCTTCGGTATTCCTGTCTTGACACAGTGTATCACTGTTTATTATTTCCTTATTTCATGTGTGTTTGCATGCGCCTTTTACAAGTCGCATTTCGGAGCTTTATTATCCTTTTGTTCCTGTTCCTTTCTCTACCCTTTTTCGCCACAAACCTCTGGTGTTTATCGGAGTTTGGCGCGACTGGTTTTGGAGAGCAAAGGCAAAGTACAAGAAAGAGGTATCACACAATGGTTCTCCTTTATCTCTTCACCATTGTTGTGTTCTACCTCTTCTTCTCTTTCGACTTCTTGTCTTAAGTGTTCTTTGCCTTCTCTCTGTAAGCAGGGCTCTCCATCAGTCAGTTTCATACCACCCAGACTGACCCTGATTAGTCCGCATCAGTCTACACTTCGCTCTCCTTCTACTTAGTTGCTGATAGGACATAATCAGCGTATGCATATTGGGATCTTGTTTGCTTCTTGTCCAGCCTGAAGTCCACACCCTAAAGCCTCACCAGTCCGAACCAGTCCCACACCTCTATCACCTCGCTCCCTCTAGTCACTCAGTGAAGGTCTTATTCATCCGGACCTTACAATTGCATGCCATATCCCGAGCTGTGTCCACGCCTGTTCACGCCGGCTGTCCCTGCATGAAATTGCAAAATTCCACGCACAAAATTCCCACAGTGCCAGCTTGCAACAATCATAACAATGATTCTCCTTTCGAAAAACCTCCCGAATGTAACGGCCCGCAGGTGAGAGGTAGTAGGGCAGGGCATGAGCGGGGTCATGATAGTATGAAATCGGGTGGGGCAGTTGGACGTTATCGGAGGTGGTCTTAGTGGTGGGTCTAGAGGACTGGGAAGCCGCGTGTTCGTGTTGGATACAGTCGACATGATTACTGATCAAGGTGCGGAGACGGTCTAGGTCGTCGACATGGAACTCTGGTTCACCAACCAGACGGAGGAACAGACCTTCCGGGCAGCTTGCACGGTAAAGATCGGCAATCTGTGAGTCACTGGGGTAATGACTTGTGCTGAGAAGATGACTACAGTGTAGGATGACTGCATTATCGAAGGTTCGCCAGGCCTCAGGAGAGACCTCACGGAAAGAGAGATGACAGAGAGTGCACGAGATTCGAAACTCCCAGTGAGCGGGCATAGCCTTGGCCTTGAAGGCAGCAGACCATGCCTCCCATGTCGTCGTTCCGTCAGTCTCCATGCAGCGACTGTCCTGCTCAACCCAGCTGACAAGACCAGCGCACTCAATCGAGTTGTTCGCAAGCTCGATAACCGTCATCCGGTGTTTCTCTTCCACCTCCACGTCATCAGAGGGGGTCAGAAGTGCATGTGTACGCAAGACCTGTTGAAGCTGACGCAGGTGGGTAAGCACGCCATCCGCATCACTGAGAGGACCCTGGAAGCGGGGTAGGTCCACGGCTTTGGGGAGAGGAAGGCCCCAAGGATTGTACCGACCCTTAGTGGTCGATTGTTTCTGTTGTTTGAGGAGTGCCTCGGTGAGGAGGGCGAGCGTGTCGTCATGCTTTTTGGCGTGGTCAACAAGGCACTCCAACAGGGTGGCCGTGGATAAGTCTTGAGGTGAGTCATTGGCCTTCGTAGATTTTGGCAGCATATTCAATATGGAGTAAAGCTAGTTTCGAAAAAAATGTGGGCACAGAACGTGTCACACTGCATTCAAGAGCGTTCGAGAAGTGGTGGGCATTCGAGAATGCGTCGAGAAAAGCGTTGTGGGAGTTATAGTTTGACTATGGGAAGCGAAACTAGCGAAGGTTGGATGCATATGTTTCGCTCAGTAAAAAGGAAAACTATAACTATGTACCAGCACACATATATATATATATATGTATATGTATATATGCATGGGAAAAAAAACAAACAGAAACCCAAGGAAGGAAAGAAAGAAAGGCACCACAGGGGCAGAAAGACAGCGCCACAGATCGTGGTGAAGTCCCTTGCTGCACCTCAGCAGTAATTGCCAGTCCTATGCATGAGAATGAAATAAATAAAATGTCATGCATAGGACGGAAGCCTGCCAAAGCCTGATGCCGTGTTTCGGCATCAAACTGGACACAGCCCGATGCCGCGTTTCGGCAATCAAACTGAACACAGTCTGGGTGGTGCTGTGTTTCGGCAATCAAACGGAACACGACCCTGTGCTGCGCTTCGGCATCAATTCTCACCAGCCAACGTCGTCCTATGCATAGGAATAAATCCTACCATATGGTGAGAACGAGTGGTGGTGAGGGCTCTGCACTTACAGCAACATCCAGGATATCTTACACCGTGCAGCATGCAAAGGGAAGATATTCGCCAAGCTAGACTGCAAAGACGCCTTCTTTCAAACGCTCATGAAGGAGGAGGATATTCCCAAAACAGCTATTACCACACCCCTCAGCCTTCTGGAGTGGGTAGTCATGCCTCAAGGCATCTGCAATGCGCTGGCTGCCCAACAACATCGTATCAATGAGGCTTTACAAGGGTTAGCTGGGGAATGTTGCGAGGCATACGTGGATGACATTATTATCTGGGGAAAAGATGCTAAGGACTTACACGATAACATTGTGAGTGTCCTTTCTGCTCTTTGTTGTAGTGGTCTTCACTGCTCTCATGAGAAATCGCAGTTATTTCTCAATGAGGTCTCCTTCTTAGGTCACATAGTCTGCCCTGGTCAGATCTTACCCGACCCTGCCAAGATTCCATGCGTTGAGCAGTTTCCTCTCCTGATGAACTCCCACCAACTCCACTCGTTTCTCGGCCTCGTCAACTACCTCCGTGATTTCGTGCCCAACCTTGCCGACCACACCGCAGTTCTCCACGTGGCTCTCACTCCAAACAGCACAGCAGAAAAGGCCTACTACAAGGCGATGAAAATGCACAAGGGCCATCTCCCGGATGGCTGGACAGGTTGGACTTGGTCTTTTGGGCCTGCCGAGCAAGCCGCTTTTGAGGCTGTTCGATGCACAGTGAGTACTGTTCCTTGTCTCACCATTATTGATTACGATGCTGTCAAAGCGGAAACACAGAAGGTCTTCTTATTCACTGATGCATCTAATATGTAGACACTGGGTGTCTCACTGAGTGTTGTTGTGTATATTTGTTGTAGTTGTCTAGCAAAACATGCACTGGTTGTAATACATGTGGATTGAGTATTCAAGAACTACAACAAACTATGACAAAAATTCTCTAAGTACCAACTGTGTGTCAAAAGTAAAATCACACACATTAAATGACACATCACCTGACTTAATACATACACAACAAATATAGCTGAATACTTTGTACAGCTCATACATGAAAATGCATGCATGGAAAATGCATGCATAAAAAAATACATGCATATGAAATACATGCATAGGGAATACATGAGTATAGTGCTATGCACTTACACTCTCCCCCATCTGTCAAAGAGCCTATGCCTGGAAGCAAGAACCGCAGTTACCAGGAGGCAGGGACAGGAAACAGAAATAGAAATAAGAAGAAGAGAACAAAAAAGGGAAAAAGGAAAGGAGAAAAAAACAGCTATAAGCATGGGGACCTTGGGCTGACTCTGCAATTCTTGTCATCAGATCCAGGATGGAAAAGATGGGGAAGGAGAACACTGCAGGGAACCACTCCTGAGCGCAGCCTTTTAAGATTGAGTCTTGTTGAGCACAAGCCAGGGGAAAAACAAACCATAAAGGCCAAAAAAATAACCCAACAGAGCAGCCCAGGTCAAGCCATGACACTATGGAATAAAAGAAAAGAGAAAAGGAAACGAGAACAGAAGTGGAAAGGAGGAGAAAAAATGAGCCTGAAAAGAGGAAGAGAGAAGATGAAATGAAAGGTTGAATAAGAGAGAGAAGGAAAAGGAGAAGGAACAGGAGAATGAGAAAGGAAGAATAATAAAGAGAATGAGAAAGGAGAGAAGAGGTCGGTCAAATTTCAAGATCATCAGGACCCAAGTACTCCTCATACAGTGGCTGGAAACCAGCCAGAGGGCGGAGGTCATCCAGATAGCGCCATTGGCCAGAGGGACCATTGCCTGAGAAGACTACACAAAGCTGGCGCCGGCCATGGAACTCACGATCATCTAGAATCTGTAGTAACCTTGAGGTGGTCAGGGATGATGGACTGGATGATGCTGGAGAAGTTAGAGGAGAGACCTGATGGAAGCGAGGAGAAGAGAGGTAAGGCTTGAGAAGACTGGCATGAAACGAGGTGAAAGTGCCAGAGGGAGCATCAGGGAGGGCCAAAGTGTAGACTGAGCGAGCAGAGTGAGCAGCTAGCACTTTATAAGGACCCTGGAAATGGGGGAAGAACTTAGCAGCATGGAACTCCCCATCACCAGACTTAAACTCTTTGAGTCTATTGCGAGTGTCCAACCAGACCCAATCTCCAACCTTGTAAAGGATCTCAGCACATCGGTGGCGGTTAGCTTGGATGGCCATGCAATGCTTAGCCAAGACCAGGTTGTCATGAGCATCGGCCAGGAAGAGATCCTGTTGAGCAGCAGCAGCAGTCCAGTCAGCACGAGTAGGGACGGACTCGCGAGAGAAGGGTGGCGGGCAGGCAATGCCAGGAAGTGTGCGGAGGCGGCAGCCAAAGACGAGCTGGATTGGAGAGTACCCTGTAGAATGGCGGACAGTATTGTTCATAGCCTGAGAAATACAAGGAAGGAACTTAGCCCATGAAGTACCCTGTCTGTTAACCCAAGTCCGCCACAGTTGTCCAACTGTCTTGTTTGATCTCTCTGAAGTCCCATCAGTTTGTGGATGAAAAGCAGTTGACATCTTCAACCGGACACCCTGTTCAGCCCAAAGGGTTGTCCAAAAACGAGAGGTGAAGAGTGTGTCGTGATCCGAGGTGATGGAGAGCAGTAAGCCATAGCGGGAGACCCAACAGTTCCAGAAGAGGAGGGCGAGGTCACGAGCATTGAGGGTGGTGGAGCATGGGACGAGCTCGATGAAGCCAGTTAACCGATCAGTGATGGTGAGAAGATAGTCGTGACTGCCAGCGCTGGGTAAAGGACCAACAAAATCCATAGTGATGTCATCGAATTTGTCGCGGGGAACCGGCAGCAGATGCAGAGGACCGACAGGTTTCTTGGTGGATGCATTTGCCTGTTGACATGAGTGACAAGTGCGGACGAACTCATGAACATCGCTGACCAAGCCTTCCCAGAAGTAACCTTCATGCAGTACCTCAACAGTTTTCTCAATGCCCAAGTGTGCTGCAGTGCCTTCATGTGCCTGACGCATAAGGTCCTCATGAAGAGTGTCAATGTCAGGGATGCAGAGGCAGTCATCGAGAAGGAGGAAGGTATGAGTGTCATGGGAGATGGTAGAGACACCAGGAGCTGTGGTAGGATCAGCAAGCCAGTCCTTGAAGAGAGTCTCATGGTCATAGCCCTGGGCAATGGTACGAATAATTTTGGGAGCCAGTGTAGGAGTAAAGGAGACCACGGGTGCGAGAATACAATTGTCTGGATTGGGCAAGGCTGGGTCGGTGGGCAGGCGAGTGTCAGAGCCAATGTGTCATGAAAGATGGTCGGCTAGCACGTTATGTTCACCCTTGATATACTCGATGCGGATGTCGAAGTCCTTGAGGATGTCCAGCCAGCGTATCTGGTGAGAGGACAAGTTGTGTTGACCTAAGAACCATTTGAGCGTAAAATGATCTGTGAAAGCATAGACAGGAATACCATAAAGAAATGGGCACCAGTGATCGAGCGAATGGACAATGGCCAGGAGTTCATGCTCATGTGTGGAGTAGTTGCGCTGTGCCGAGTTGAATGAGTGAGAGTCATAGGCAACAGGCTGAGCATTCTCCTTGGTAGTACCGATGCCGATCCAAGCTCCCATGCCAATGTTGGAAGCGTCCGTGGTGAGGAAGACCTTCAGAGTACCAGCCTTGACAGCATCATAATCGATTGTAGTCAAGCAAGGAACAGTACTCACGGCGCTACGCAAAGCATCAAATGCTACCCGTTCTGTGGGTCCAAAGTTCCATCTCCAACCCTGCCAGGACTCCTGCAAGCGGCCCTTATGCTCCTTCAAGTGCTTGTAGTATGCTTTCTCAGCAACGGTGTTGGGAGGGAGGCAAGCATGCAAGACCAAAGCGTGAGTGGCAAGGCTGGGTATGAACTCACGGAGATAGTTCAATAGTCCAAGAAACAAGTGTAGAGCCTTTGGGGTAGTGGGGTGCAGAAACTGTTCAATGCGGGCGATCTTGGCGGGGTCGGGAAGGATCTGACCAGGATGGATGATGTGACCAAGGAAGGAGGTTTCAGTGAGGTAGAACTGCGACTTTTCACAAGAACAGCGCAAGCCACTATGACGCAGAGCTTCAAGGACACTCACACAATTCTGATAGAGATCCTTTGTGTAAGTGCAGAGCCCTTACCACCACTCGTTCTCACCATATGGTAGGATTTATTCCTATGCATAGGACGATGCTGGCTGGTGAGAAATTGATGCCGAAACACGTTTTTCGGACTACGCCGAAACGTGGCATCGGGCTCTGTCCAGCCTTTGTCCTATGCATGATATTTTTATTCTCATGCATAGGACCGGTAATTGCTGCCGAGATGCGGTGGCGGACTTCGCCGGATCTCTGCCCCTTTTTTCGATGGACTTCTGCCTGTTTCTTCATACATTCATATATATATATATATATATAGATCTGGTACATAGTTATAGTTTTCTCTCTCTCAAGCAAACTTATGCATACACCAGTGCTAGTTTGCATCCATTAGACAACTATAACTATCCTACCCCTCTTCGAACGCTCTCCTCGAACGCTTTCTCGAACCTCATCTCCTTTCGAACGCTCAACGAATGCTGTCCGAACGCAGTGAGGCACCCACAGTGCCTACACTTTGCATCCTTGCCCCAGATAATGATATCATCCACATATGCCTTGCAACATTCTCCAGCAAGTCCTTGTAAGGCTTCGTTGATGCAGC
>NC_026755.1:839810-876826 GCF_000149245.1 Cryptococcus neoformans H99 | reverse complement strand
AATGTTCAGCAATCATCTCATGAAAGCGAGGCAGAAGGGTTTCGGGGACTCGGTAGGGTGCTGCATGGGCGGGAGTTGCATTAGGTTTCAAGATGATCTTGAACCTAACTCCACTTTTGGTCCTGGTAACACTGGGGAAATCGGCTACATCACCCAGCTTATCACAAAATACCTCTGCAAATTCGGACTTGAGTTGAGCAATAATGTCAGCATCAGTTTCGGCCGCACCCAGGGAGACAGAATTTGGTGGTGTAATCACCGAAAGTTTGGTGGACTTTAATGCCGAAGGCTGAGGCACAGCAGGAGTGGGAGAAACTTTTGTGGCATGGGAAACTTGAGAATGACACATGGGAACAGTGATGTCATTGGCCATGGGAACTTTCCCAGAACTGTCCAAAAGATGACGAAGAAGAGGGCTTTGTTCGAGTAGACCATAGCGCTTGCAGAAGTTGAGACCCAATATCCCATCATATGTACCGTTTAACGCCATGACAACTCCATCGACCATAAAATCTGCATTTCGGACCCTAAAGCTGCCACCAGTAACATCCCTCACCACCGGACCAGGTTTCCCACCAGCCAACCACACAGTACGCTCCACCACATCCTTGCGGACCTTCCAACCTAGCTTAGCTACCACTGACGGATCGAAGAAGGATGTACCAGCACCCATGTCGAGGAGGAAGCGAAGAGGATGGGGAGGGGCAGCAGAGGTACGTCTGTCAGCAGCAGCAGAGATTTGGATGACTAGGGGAGGATGAAAAAGGGCGTACAGGTCAGGCTCCGCATCCAGGTGCGTCCTGAGGTTGGGGTGGTTGGCAAGCTGGCTGGTGAGTTCTTGGATCAGAACTTCATGGCTGTCAACCAGGCGAGCAAAAGAGCGTGCAGAAGAATGATGGTTGGGGCACGTCTTGTAGCCATGGCCAACTTGATGGCAGTCATTACAGCGGTTTTCCTTGGTGAAAACCTCGCGAATATATTTTCTGGCCAGGAAGCAGTAATACGGGAGCGGAGTTTTGGCGTCATGGTAGTGACTGACCAGGTGGGCGAGCGTAGATGAATTGGGCATGGCAGCAGACACTTTGCCACAAGAAACTGTGGGCGTGTCATGCTTGTCGGCCATATACTTGCTGACCTCCAACTCTAGCAGCGTTCGAATCTCATGCAACTACCCGATTTGTATGCCCACTTCGTCTTCACATGAGGGTAGAGGCTGTCAGGGCAGGCTGCGCGGTAGACTAAAGCCATTTGAGCATCACTAGGATACCTATCGGTGCCCATGAGGTTGCGGCGATGTTGAGTAGCTTGAGCGTCGAAGGCAGCCCAGTCGTGAGCGGTGGCAAACTGAAGACGATGTAAAAACCTTTGTTCAGTGACAGCCCATTCTAATGGCAGCGCAGCATCCTTGAACGCCGCAACCCACGCATCCCAGTTGGACTCGCCATCTGTCTCCATCATCCGACCTATGTTATCCACCCATGCCAACAATCCAGCACATTCTACCGAGTTATTGGCGACCTCTAGGATAGACACACGCCTGTTTTCCTCCCGCTGAGGATCGTCCAGGGGGGTGAGGAGGGAATAGGTGCGGAGGAGGTTGTGCAGACGATCAGCATGGCGGAGCACAGTGGATGCATCATTGAGGGGACCAGTGAAGACCGGGACATGAGAGGCTTTGGGAAGGACAATACCTCGAGGTGCGTAACCATGTGTGACGACTGTTGTGGCTTGTGGAACCGGTGTGGACTGTAAAGCTTGTTGCTGTTGACTGACCACTTCAGACAGGTATATAATGGCGTTCTGCATTTGCGTGAGGGATGAAGCCTTGAAGTCGTCTTCAACCTCAACAGGGTTTGGGTCCTCAGATAGAGGTGCGTCTTTTTGCGTTTGACCTTTGGGAGGCATTGTAGGCATTTGAGCATTTGCGTTTGAGCGTTTGAGCGTTTGATGTGCGTTGTTTTGAAAAAAGTGTAGACACTGGGTGTCTCACTGAGTGTTGTTGTGTATATTTGTTGTAGTTGTCTAGCAAAACATGCACTGGTTGTAATACATGTGGATTGAGTATTCAAGAACTACAACAAACTATGACAAAAATTCTCTAAGTACTAACTGTGTGTCAAAAGTAAAATCACACACATTAAATGACACATCACCTGACTTAATACATACACAACAAATATAGCTGAATACTTAGTACAGCTCATACATGAAAATGCATGCATGGAAAATGCATGCATAAAAAATACATGCATGTGAAATACATGCATAGGGAATACATGAGTATAGTGCTATGCACTTACACAGTGATCCACTCACATAGGCTAATTGCCAGTAATGGACTGTGCCATACTTGATGTAAAACATGGTCTCAGAACTTGCAAGCAAACACTGAGTCCAGCTATGAATGTTGGCCCATATGCTGTAAGCAGTCTGAACAAGACAATGAACTTGCCTTATCAGCCTCCATAAGTTCGCCATTCTCTTCTGTCTGGTCTTGTTGTTTGATGAGGCCCATCATCATCTCCTGGTTCACAAGCATGTCATACTTCAAACCACACAGGTGGACTGCCAGATTTTTTTCCTGTTATCGCTGTATCAATTGGCAAATTCCCAGCATTCAGCAATAGTTATAGTGTCATTATAGTCTTCATACTCACATGACAAGCCTCAGCCAAAAGAAGCTCATTATTGTTAGAGAGGACTTTCCTGTTCTTTTTTTGTAGATTTCCTCAAAAGGATCTCTATGCTTCATGCTTTGGCACAGCAGACACTCTAAGAAAGGGTCGATGTTCGGTTCCTTGGACATAGCAACAAATTGTGCAGAACTCAGCTGTTGGAATGACGCTGATGGCACCATAGATGTGTTGTTTGGAGTTATTCCAGTCATAGGCGATGATGCCTCATGCCCTGCATGATGCTGTCAGATGGCGGTCAACATGTCAGAGAAAGTTTGGGAGGTGTCAGTCAAACTCATTATTATTATGCAGTGTACATGACTGTGTGGTGTTTGGATTAAAAACAATTGAAATGGAAAGTACTTATACTGAAATGGAGGGCTGAATGAATGCAGAATGCAGGCTGGAATTACAGCCAAACAACGCCACCTTTTGCAAGGTCCCATAACTGGTTCCTAACTTCACAGTTAAAAACAAATGAATCTTCTGCTCAAAACTGATGTGACATGAATCCGCCTCCTTCATCGTTTCTTGCTGTTTTTGAACTTCTCATCTTCACAGGTATCATTATTTTATTTGTAAATGAACCCCATTGTCTCTGTCAGCTCCTGTCAAGGCCAATAATATCATTGAAAATGGGGAGATCTCGTGTAGAAGACAGTGCCTATGAAGTGCAAGTTGAAATAAATGACCATTTGTCAAAGGGATGAGGCAACAAAGGGATGATGGAAAGAGTAAATGAGGATGTCTTGTTGGTGATAGCATGGGGCAAAGCAGCAGGAAATGAATGTGATTAATGTTGTATGTGTGTACATATGTATGTATGCATCAAACAGATGCAAGGTCCTTCAAAAAGGAGTTATGGAAATTGATGCATTCAATGATGATTCAATATCAGCACAGTAAAAACATAATTACATGGATTAATAACAAGAACGAATGATGATGAGAAGAGAAGGAGCCACAGCAGAAAGGTTATATGCATTATGTAACATGTTAGGGACGTCCTCGATTGTCCTCAGGAATCGAAATAGCTCAATAATAAATTCAAAAAGGCAGGACACTTTAGGACACTAGAAAATGTCCTGCATCTGGAAGTTGCAGTGATGTCCTGAATGTCCCCAGGAGGAGATGTCCCAAGGATGTCCCGTGCAGTTTGCGGTGTATAGGACAGAGGTATGTTCGCTTGGGAAGATCAGGCAAGCTTATATACTAGTGGAGTAAGTTTATGTTGAAGGTGGTGCAAGGTAAATCGAGAGTGAGCACTGGGAGCTCAAGGACCTTTTGCAAAGTAACTTATGAAATATTGATCTTCGAGGGGAAGAAGATCAAGATCGAGAACAGAGCTCCATTTTATATACTTCTACAGAAATCGATTTATATCCCTTGAGGTCCAGCTGGAGGTCCAGTTCTTTTCTCAGAGGTCCAGCTGGACCTTCTTTTATCTGAAACAATCTTGCTTTTCTTTATTACGTAACTCTTCCCTATGATCTCTTAATTTTTCTACTTCATGCAGGCTCATGACAGCCAAACCCCCCCCCTCCCTCCCCTTCTATATGGACGGTCGCTCCGTCCTGCCGTCTGTGGCTCGATCTGGTGTGGGCTTGTAACTGAATTCTTGGTGAATCTCTGAAACAAATATCTATGAACTGGTCATGAAAATTTTTGCTATGCTTTGATCTATCAAGAATGAAAAAAAAAAATTTGATTGGGGAGTCAAAAATCTATGAACAGTCGACGAAAAAGGAACAGATGATGCAGTTCTGAGTAGTGGGGGTGTCTGTTATCGCCAAAAAATTGTGTTATTGGTCATATGCGAACATAAGAGCGCTTTTTTGGATTGTAGATGTGCGCTGTGGGTCCAATGGAAGTCCAGCTGGAGGTCCAACTGGACGATCCGCTGTTGTTGTTAGGGGGAAGACGGGGGTAGGAGGATTTTCGTGATATAAAAGGATGGGGATTTGGTGCAGGATCACCGAAGTTTCTCTATCCGCCAAAAAAATCCCGTCTGCCTATTCATCTTTGATCTTTTCTTCATGCCTGAATCTACGTTTCACCTAGCCCGATGAGTAACAGTTGGTGTCTTGATGACCCATATGGGATTATTCGACAGTTCTGCGCAGAGAATGCGTCGATTGGTGATAATACAGCTGATGTGATAAATAACGGATAATGGTGTATCGGTGGTTGCCACATCTGCTGTGCCACCGAGTTGTTCTGATGACAACTCCATTGGGGTTTTCTTTGATCAAATACATATGGTAATGTTGACAACGTGTTTGTAACGTGCTGATGTTGAGTTTTGAATAGGATTTCGCCTTCCCATCTGTGCGATGGGTCACAGCTCTGCACGATAGTGTAGTACCGATGGAGGCGGTGGGTGATAATATTCACTCGACTCCGCTTCCTCAGCCTGTGGATCCGCGAGCGCCACGTTTGCAGGGTGCTGAGCCATTCTTTGGCGCTCACATGGAGAGAACTGTCTCATCTGAAGTGGTTAGGGGGAGGGAGGAGACAGTGGATGAGGGGTATGAACAATGGCATCAGGTGAGGAGAAGTGGTGTGGCTTGTGTGTGACCCGATTGAAGAGCTAATGGTGTAAGGAGGCACTGCGCAGGGAACAGAGGGGGCGTAGGGTTGAGGAGCACCAGAGGGCACCAGTGGTTTCACCTTGTGACCAATGTCATGGGGTCGGCGCTGAATGTCGGGCCCTCTCGTTATTCTCGACTTGTGGACGGTGCACAGTGAAAGGTGTGCGGTGCTCGCATAATGCCAGTGGGGGTAGGGGTTCGGATGTTGTGAGTGTTAGGTCGGTGATTGAAAATGTGCAAGCTGATGGGCAGGGTAGGCAAGAGATTGGGAGGTTTCGTCACCTATCTCGAGCCCGAGGTGAATGGTGCAGTGGCTTGTTTGCAAGACATGGGGATTCACGTGCTAATGTGTGAATGTAGTGAGACCAACACGTCTACCGCATTTGAGGGAGTCCAGCAGGCAATCATTGCCTACCTCATGGAGGAGGAGGTGCTGGAAGTTCGGAGGCAAGAGATGAGGGGGAGGTTTCAGGAGGAGTTACTGGTGGCGTTGGGCATCTCGCGCAAGAGGAAGCGTGGTGACAGGGATGACTCGTCCGAGGAGTAGGCCCCATATGATGGGTCTGTTTTCTGTTCTTCTCTTAATGTAGGTGTGTTTTCCATTGATTCGCCTTTCTTCTCTCGACCAAAAACAAAATCTATAAACTACGACAGATATATTTTATTAACATTAACTCTTAGATGGCTTCTTGTTGTTTCGGTCTGTTTTAACTTTGATCTGTCTGTAGATTGTTCTTTCTTTCTCTTTTCTTAAGCGCTCCCCATGCCTCCCAAGGGTCTAATGCATAAAGACACACCTCTTAATGAAGACATGAACACACTTTCTGTTGAAGGAGCTCAACATTCGGCAACCCCACAGACCCGACCGCACCTGTCTCATCCTATCAGCTATTATTACCATCCGTCAAACCCCTTACCCTACTACCTCAGCCGGTAAATACATTCGCGAGCTCTTCGCCAAAGAAAACCGATGCAACGATTGTCGCCAGGTTGGCCACGGCTACAAAACCTGTACCAACCGCCGTCAAGGTTCTTTTACGCGTTCCAACCTCGATCAGTTGACAATCATGAAGTACTTATCCAAGAACTTACCAGTCAGCTTGACGACAACCTCAAACTTACGGCGTCTATTGACCCGGACGAGACCTCGTACGCACTGTTCCATCCTCCTCTAGTCATTCAAGCCTCCACTGCCGCTGACGGACACACCTCTATTGCTACTTCCCCCACCGCCCTCCGCTTTCTTCTCGATACAGGTGCCAGTAGGTCCTTCTGTTGCAGTGTGCGAGTATGTGTGATGTAGTGGAGGTTCAGGAAAAAAGCGAGGAAGGATTCGATTGATTGATGGGACAATTTTATACTTTTTTCGCGACTGGTTTTTTCTTCTCCTTCTTTATGCATCATAAGTAACCTAGAATCCAACACCTTTTCCGATCCGTCAATGATGGCTAAGCTAGGTTGGAAGGTTCGCTGGAATGCAGCGAAGCGTCCCATGAGGTTTGCTGGTGGTTGCTGGGCCCGATGCATACAGATGTTACTGGTGGAAATTTCATGGTCTGAAACACGAGTTATATGGGAGCAGGAGTACTCAGTAGTGATGGAATTAAATGGTATATATGAAGGGATGAAGGGATGAAGGGTCTCAATTCCTTCAAGCTATATCGTCTACTTGAGCATAGCCTCGTTATTCGTCGCCTCTTGGGCACTCCAGGCAGTGTTCCGAAGCACCATGGCTGTCGCTTTTCCCACAGCTAATCGCCTCAAACCACGACGCAACTTTGGCACTAAAGGCTTCCCGCCGACCGAACCTTGGCGATTGCAACACCCTCATCTCCTGTTCCACTACATGCGGCCGAAACTACGTCCTATGCAGATATAACAGCGCAGGTCAAGTCGAAATTTTCATAAGCTATTTTGCTTTAAGCTGGATGATGTAGCCGACTTCCCCAGCGTACTAAGGCCAAGTGCGGCATCAGATTTGAGATTAAGATGAAGCCAAACGCCACACCGCACCATCCAGCGCCTTATTTTATTATCGGAAACCCTTCTGTCACGTTTTCGCACTGCCAAGATGATTGCAGAACATATCAATCCAGGCAGATTTCGTTATTCCAGTTCACCTCGGGCATCGTCAGCCTTCTTAGCTAATCGTCAACCTCGACCAGTTTGCGACTTCTGCGCCTTGAACAATCAACTTTGCCCGACATGCATTCCATGGGGAACATCCAAGACATTCTGCACCATGCCGCCTGGCGTGGCAAGCTTCTTTTTCAGACTTTGATGAAGGAGGAAAATATACATGAAACGGCGATTACCACACTGCTTGGGTTACTGGAATGGGTTGTCATGCCTTAAGGCATACGCAATGCCCCTGCTGCCCAGCAACGCTGCATCAACGAAGCACTGCAAGGACTTGCTGGAGAACGTTTTGTAGCATAAGCGGATGATATCATTATCGGGGCAAAAATTCAAGAGACCTCTACAGGAATAGTGTGAGTGTTCTTGAAGCTTTGCGTCGTAGTGGCTTGGGCTGTTCTCGTGAAACGTCGCAGTTCTATCTCTCCGAAATTTTTTTCCTTAGTCATATTATCTGTCCTGACCAGATCTTGTCCTATCCCACCAGATTATGTACATCGAACAATTCCCTCATTCCACAACAACACCCAAGGCTTTACGCTCGTTCGTTGGTGTACTGAACTATTTTCGCGACCTCATAACACTCTTCAGTTTTTGCATGCTTGTCTCCCTCCCTACACCACTGAGAAAGCATCCTTTCTCTATCTCTTTACAATTTACTAGGCTGATTAAGATCAATCCCAAAGATCAACCCCCACATTTAACATGAAAATGAATGAAAAAAATATAGAAAGAATTGAAGTGGTGGATAATAAAGATGGTTCAAAGTAGATCTGATTGAGTTGTCTAACAGTCTTGCCTTGTATGCCTTTCACTTCTACTGTAGCTGATCAAACAATATAGACATGTTGGATGGTACAACCATGCAATTAAGCTATACAGTGAACAATGGGATATATCCACATTTTTCTTTTTCTATGTTGTGACCATTCCTTTAAAACTTGACTCATCACAAATGGCACTGTGATCATCAATTGGCAATGAGAAAAGGACAATTGTGGATAGAGATATAATAGCCATTATCTGGTACATGATCCACAACTGTCTAGCAAAATAATTATTTTTTGAATATACAGATGATGCTGTACTTGGTGAGTACAGAGAATTTTCTTCTGGTTTGTTCTTCAACTTACTCTTCATCTTCCAACACATGACTGATGTTTGTCATGTCAGTAATTTGATTATGAAAGAATGTATAACAACATACTCAAGTCCGACTTTTTGGCCTCTTGCATGTTTAGCGGATGTTCCCCAGACCATAGCTTTTACGGCAAATGGGTCAATGAGTCTTCAATGATGTTTGATCAAAGATTTGACTCACCATTTTTGAACTGCTTGACGATTTCCTTATGAATTGCATTACAGAAATCCTCGACAGTACATTTTCCACGTTGCAACACAACCGGAGAAGAATAATCAGGTTGCTGACCTCGAGGCTTTGTATAACTGCAATTTGTGAGCGGTATGCAATTTTTGAGAAAGAAAATACAATGAAATTGGCACTCACATCCTCACAAGATTCAACTTATCCCACATGACTTCAAGCAACTCATCAATGTTAAGCCATAGCTTGGATGAAATAGGGACTGAGTTAGGAATCTGAAGTAATTTGTTGAATCAGTATAAGACGCATAGTCGTGTTATAAGTTCACCTTATACAGCAAATCCAGTTCCTCGATACTGATCGCATCAATCTTGTTGAGAACAAAAATGGCAGGGATATAAACGCTGGAGGTTTTAGCAACAGCCCGCGAAATTACAGTCAATTTGAGCTCACCGGTTACCCTCGACAACATCAATAAAATCCTCAATAGTGGCATCGGGCTGATGAATTGACACAGCAGCATTGCTCATCCTATATTCTTGCAATACTGCCCTGATTTCTTGAGCATCAATTTTTGTAAGTGGGACGGTATTGGTGATTGCGACCTGATTGTAGAGGAAAGGTCAGTTCGACTGAGAACAACGTGGGACAACGAGAGACATACACCACCACTTTCTTTCTTTTTCACTGTGATAGCCGGGGGCTTTTTATTAAGGCGAATTCCAAAGCCTTCCAATTCATTTGTGAGAATGGCGAGGTCATTGAGAGGCTTGAGAACGTCCAAAACAATAAATATAAGGTTGCAAGTCCTGGCAACAGCAATGACTTGTCGACCTCGACCTTTACCGTCCTTGGCACCCTCGATGATACCTTGAGATGAAAGAACGGTTATTTAAGGATCGGCTTTGCAAGCGATAAACAAATTCTTACCAGGAAGGTCGAGAATCTGTATTCGGGCTCCATTGTAAGTCATTTGTCCGGGAACAGTGGTCAATGTAGTGAATTCATAAGATGCTGCCTCGGAGTGAGTTCCGCTGTCGATAGTCAGCTGCATTCACACAGATTTACACGGAGCCATTGACTTACGTGAGCTTTGACATAAATGTCGATTTGCCCTGCAAAATATCTGTGAGGAATGGTGCGTTCGACATATAGCCACCCACGTACAACACTAGGAAATCCGATAACAGTGACTGTTGCCTGACCTGACCTCGCCACGTCGAAGCCAATGCCCGGTCCGCCTCCACCGCCCCCAGAAGGGGCAATAAGCTCTCGTCGCAGTTTAGCAAGTTTTGCTTTGAAAAAAATGGTTCAGCCTGAACTTATTTCTAAATAAACTAAGACTGTTACCTTTGAGTTGCCCGAGATGATACCTGTCGCAGAGGGTAAGTAAGTGACATGAAGATGTAAGAGGGCGCTATACTGACTCTGTGTTTTTGTTTCGCTAAGAAATAGACGGTTAAGTATGTTTTGCAAATGCTGGCTACGCATGATCTAATGAGACGTACCTGCGTCCTCGCCATTTCATCCTCAATATCCTTGATCTACAATGAAAGATGGTAAGTGTTCCTCTCGGCTTCTGAGACAACCATTGCCTTGACGCAGAAGAGATCAATTTACTTACCTTCTGAATAGTAGTCATAGTGGGATTTTTTCGGTGGCTAGCAGGTAATTTTAATGCACTTGTGGTGTTGATTGTATAGTAAGTGTTGAGCGCAAAGAAGAGCCGAATATAGGAGATGGTTTTAGCACAGATCAAAAAAGGTGGTGGTGGAGGAGGCCGCGACGAGGAGAATGAAATTTAATTATACGTTATTAAGTATTAAATATGATAGTGTAATATTAATGATGTGCTCCTCGTCTTCGCTCGCGTCGTCATTGTCGGCGGCGGCGGCGGTTGTTAATTTAAATGTAAATACATTTCAAATTTCCTTTTTAGTAAGATTAGTTGTAATTACGTAAAATAATATGTCTGTGAACAGCTTTACACAACAACGAATGATGGTTCAAAGGCCTTACAGGCGTTCAATCCATCACTCGGTCCATGTGCCATTAAATTTAAATTCGCCATTTCATTCATCATCGCTGGAGTAGAAATAGTCACGTAATATACATACTTTTGTCATCGTATCGCAACCGGAGTTTGCCACTTCTCAAATCATGGCCCATCCGCTCACTCAACAACCGTCTTCCTCCCTCTCGTTCCCGTTTGCCGCCCGCCCCTCTCCTCTCACCTTTGGCTTTGGACTGCCTTCAGCAGCTCCATCAGAAACTCCTACACACACACTCAATGCCCATTCCCCCCATCGAATGACTGGGCCGGCCTGCAGTTCACCTTCGAAAAATTCTTTCGCACGGCCAAGACCAAATCAAGCGTTCACACCGCCAACCGGATCTCTCAAACGTACGAGGCGATCTCGATCCCCTTCGACATCTCCAACTGGATCCATTCATTCACCTAGGTCTCGTTCCCCTACACCTATGTCTAGCCGCCTCGGCCACATTCCGCCTCCGAAAAACATGCGAACCGATCTTCCTTACGCATCCAAGACGGTCAAGAGATCAAAGCTTCATAATTCATCTTCAGATGAACGGTCCGCAGAAGGTGTCGATGTTGGAATAATGCTAGGTAAGTCGCTTTACGCCTATAAAATGGGTTGTCTGTTGTCTGACGCCCTATTTAGCTGCTTTACCTCCATCTGCTCATCTGCCTATCTTGCTTCAACTGCTGCAATTGGACCCTTCACTGTCCTCGGCAGTTTTGGGTATAATGCCCAAGCTAGAATTCAGGTCATGCCTGAAAGAGATGGAGAAATTATTTGCGGAGATTGAGAAACTGGCTGGCCCTGTTGTAAACGTATCATTCTATCCGGGTGCTTTGGCAGAATCTCGTAGGTGGGATCGAGTCAGTAAAAACGTCGAGGTGTACTGTCGAACCGTAAGTTTATTGAGATACATAACAACCCCATCCAATTGCTAACAATACTATGACAGGTGGCCACTTACATCAAATGCTTCACTTCTTCGAATCAGCAACCAGCGATCGACTGCCCAACTCTCTTCCTATTTCTCGAGTCGCATACTCGGCATCTTTTAACCATTCTTTCTTATATACCTTCCTCTCCTCACTTGGATGGAAGTTCTCCCCCACCGGCATCATTGGTACTTGATCTTGCCAAACTTTCCCTCACTATCTGGTCGTCCTGGGTATCAGATTTGTCTTCCGATGTTAATGACAGAGGAGGAATGTATCCCCATTCTGCCGTTGCTCACTGGAATGACACTTTGGAACAGCTGGTTAGCGGGATTCCTTCAGCACCATCAGTACCTTCGGCCTCTAATGCACCAGCGGCGGCTAGTCACTGGTCGTCTTCGACTCTATTGACGGCTGGTACCCCTCCGCCGTCGAAACTACTTGTATCTTCTTTCCAAGAAGCATTCACTCCCATTCGGGATCAGTTTGTGTCTCAGGTAGGATGGCTTATTGGAAGGCAACCTCCAATGGAGTACCACTGATGGGATGATAATGGGCCCGTATTTATGGCTGCGCTTGATTTCACGTTCTCTTATCTCCCATGATTCAATTCTCTGTTCCTGAATGTTGTCTGTAAAAATATATTTATCGGAAGTGCAAATACTTTTCATTAGTCAGTTTTGTGTACAAACGCAGTAGATTAGGACAAGATTTGTTGATAGAAGATGCATGGTTGGTGATTGCTTAAGGAATCGGATATTTTTTACATCGTACTCCCAAACACGCTTCCAAGCATGGTGAACAAAAATCCGCGGTAGAGACTTGCCCACCCCTCTTCTTCGATGATTTTCTTTGCACAATCGACCATTCCTAAATACGGCTCAGTGGAAGGTCGCAAACCAATCACATCTTCACCTGCTCCACAGAAAGAGATCCCTTCAGGAGGAGCTTCTTCTTCAATAGATAAAGCATCACCAGAGTTGTTTGGCTGCACCGATAGCCTTGTCGCGATGACTTCAAGAGGAGTGAACCAAAGGGTAGATAAGCATTGCCAGGCAAGGTAAAGGATCCAGCGCCACCAAGCGATATTTCCTACCGTCTCGTCGTTGGTCACCGAGGAGACGCCCAAGAAAAAAATGCGCGTTGTCCTGGCTAACAGCGTGGCACACACGACATGGGTCAATGTAGTGGCCAGGAGACCGGGCGTCAGATACAGCGTATAGGGTTTTGCCAATTCGAGCGGGGTTAATAGGATGCGCAGCGATCCCTTAACTGAGTTTGGAAGTTTGTATGGGGTGATGATCGCGCTGTACGATAGTTCAGATAATCTCAGTACAGTGCTGCCTAGACACAAAAGTCCGAAAAAAAAACATACCGATTGATGAGGATGGTCATTGGCAAGCTGACTACGGTAAGGAGGATCGTAAAAATTGCCATTCTGTGCCGCGCGTTAGAGCGAAACTGGAGATAGACAGAAAAAGAATAAAAGGAGCGAGCACGACTCATACGCACAAAACGCCTCCAGCTTCGGGTACGCTGTACGCGTTTTTCGGTCCTTTGGTTGCGGATCCCCCAACGAAAACGATTGAAAGCACAGAAAGGAGAGTAGAGTACATCAGGGTGGGATACATTCCTACTCGCATTATTTTTAGTTGAGCAGAACTGGTCAGCAACGAGTCTCCTACCTTTCCACAATCCTTGCCAGCCTTCAAGTCTCTTGATGCGTTTCATTGTCCCAAAGAGAGTGGTAAGTGTTGGTCCGACACTATGGTAAGAATAAGGCCACCCTGTCAGCCGCGCCACATGAAACTAGATATGATGTGTGCTTGCCGGGATTCTTGGTCTAAACCCACTGCAAGGGGATTGTAATTAGCGCGCCACCTGACAAGAGCACCAGCGAATGGCAGTGTAATGGCCACCGACAGTGCCATGACGGCAGCCAGTATTGCAGCGGCAATGAAGAAGGTAATGATGAAGTCGAACATGGTCTAGGATGACAGATGCTGAGGACGGATGAATTGAGTAAGTCAAGAGTTCTAGTCGTATGTTACGGCAGTGATCGCCCCCATATAAAGAACAACTAATACGTTTATAGCGAAGCAACTAATTAACTCGCTATATTTATTCCTTTGCAATAATACAGCAGGAGTAAATGTGGTGTTGTTCGTCAATCGCTTCCGCTCTTCTATTTGTTGCACTATTATGTACAGTAACTGATGTGTTGTTCGTCGCTCGCTGATTCTCATCACCATCGAGCAACAACGACGAGCGCGCGAGCGGCGGCGGCGAGGAACGACGAGCGACGGCGAGATCTTGATCTCTCTTACGTGTTATTTACCACTCTAATTAAGAAAAAATAATTAAAAAAATCAATTGTTGTAACCACCACCACGCATATTGAATGACGCCGGCGGCGGTGGGCCCCCAACCAAATATCTATCATCATCGAATCGGAATAGTTCGGCCCGGCGAAGGAGATCTGAGGTCTGATCCGCTGCTGTTGCTTGACTTCTGTCTTTAGATTCCTTCCACTGCATCAACAACAAGCGACCAGCAATACTCCTCACGATCGTGTTTTTTTGCCAGCAGCCAACAATATGCCCAAAATCCTTGTGTGAGTCTGTAGTAGTCTCGAAAAGAGTCCATATATGACACGCTATATTAACTGATTCATCTGCCGTCTTCCTACAATACACCGTCTGCTAATAGCACACGCAACCTTGGAGAACATGCTATGGCCATCCTGCGCCAATCAGATTACGATCTTATTGTCAATCCGGAAGATGCTCCGCCCTCTAGAGAATGGGTACTCAATCACCTAGCGGATCCCCAGGTCTATGCTGCTTGCATTATGCATAGTCAGCCCAGTGACAAGGTCGACAAGGAACTTATTGCAACTGCCAATGATAACTTGCGATGTATTTCTACCTTCTCTGTTGGATACGGTGAGACTAACTAATGTACATTTCCAGCGACTGCTGTTGACGTCCTGTGCAGATCACATCGATGTAAAAGCCGCCAATGCGCGCGGAATCAAGATAGGTCATACCCCGGGTGTCCTGAGCGATGCTGGTGTGTGCCATTTTCAGACTATGGAAGGACACCGCCAATAATATTGACGTCCTGTCGTTAATTAGTCGCCGATATTGCAGTTATCCTGGTTCTCTCGACTCTACGCCGCATCGGGGAAGGCATTAACTTGGTAAAGAGTGGTAATGTGAGCACCCAACTAAAAATACGTCATGTGGCTGTGAAAACGCATTAACTTCTGGCACTTTACAGTGGAAACAACAACCATGGGCTCCTTTCGTCAACTGTGGCTTATCAATCGGCCATCCGTCTCTTACTATCGGTTTCTTAGGCTTTGGCCGCATATCTCAGGCAACAGTTCGGAGACTCCTTGCCTTCACTAACAAGGAACAGCCTCCTCGTATCATGTATACTTCTTCCTACCAAAGGGACAACCAGGATGAAATTGATGCCAATTTTTCAAAAACTTTCGGAGTCGAAGTCAGGCGAGAAGAGAAAGAAAGCCTCGCTTCTCAAGCAGACATACTCATAGTCCTGTGCGACTTGAACCCCTCAACCAAAGATTTGGTCAACAAAAGCTTTTTCCAGAGAATGAAGAAGTCAGCCATTCTTGTCAATGTTGCGCGAGTAAGACATGGAAAACTATAAAGACTCGGACTGGCATGGCTGATCTCCGCCGCAGGGTCCTATTGTCAATTCCGAAGATTTGCATGAGGCATTAGTATCAGGTCAGATCTTCGGAGCAGGTTTAGATGTTTTGACAGGAGAACCCGATATCCCCGCCGACCATCCGCTTTTGGCCCTGGATAATTGTGAGTACTTCTTAGGATCACATAACGGATTATTCCTTTAACTGACAGAGTAATGTAGGTTTGGTACTTCCGCATTTGGGCTCGGCAGATTACGATACACGAAACGCAATGGCTGAGCGTTGTAAGTTTGATAAGGTGTCTCGAACATCTGTGCTCTAACCGGTGTCGACTAGGTGTACGCAATGCAATCGCTGCCGCCAATGGGGAACCCCTAGTGGCGGAAGTCAAAGTGTAAGCTGTGAACGAATTGACTGTGCTTTGCAGCTGCAGTAAGAGGGTGCGGCCTCAGGGTTTTATTGTTACCATTATGAAAAACGCAATAAAATAACTGTTGATTCTTCTTCACCTATGAATCGTGTTTTCCCTGCTGCAACTTCGTGTCTTATTAGCCTATACCCTCTTTTTTCCTCTCTCGCATTTTACACCTACAAAGCAGATTTAATAAACGATTATACTGCGAGATGATAGTGAGACACGGTTTTTAGGCAAAATTACATGTGCACATATTAAGAAGGGCATTGGTTTAATTACGAATAAGACCTGTCACCTTTACCTGCTTCACCCGTCACCAAGCTTAATTGCCTTTCCATTTCCGCTGCCAGACAGGCACTGTCAACAGCTATTGATACCATGTCAAAGCCTTGCTCAAGACGTTTGCGGGCAATTTCACCGTTGGAACCTAGAAATATATAAGTATATCCTGCAGTTTCATCAAGTAGAAGACTAACAGAAGATGGCGGCAATCTTGCCAGCATTGTGCGCTGCTTTGAGAGTTTTCTCAATCGCGGTCTCATGTTCCTCTCCACCGAAGGGGACGTTCATTTGCTTTGACAGATCAAATGGACCTACAATACTAAATTAATCTGGGATTAATTAGTTGTAATCCTACGTACCGATGAATAAGCAGTCCAAGCCTTCTACCTTGGCAATTTCCTCCACGTTCTCGACGCCTTTTCTGGATTCAATCTGCACGATGACTAGGAGATTTTTGTCTGCCCCTGCATCGTAGTCGGACCCTTTGCATCCGAAGACCGGGGGGCAAAACATTGGGCCGTAGCCTCGAGTACCAGTTGGAGGGTATTTGGAGTAAGAAACAATTCTCTTAGCATCCTCCTGTGACGACAGGAACGGATGGGAAAAGTGTCAAAACCTTAACAAACGTTGAGCCAAAAACTGAAGACTCACGGCAGAGTGACACATTGGAGTCATTACTCCTTGGGCTCCAGCATCTAGAGCTCTTTTGATCATCCATTCTTCGTTCCAGGGAATACGAATAATTGGTGAGGCCCCAAATGAAGTGACTGTGCTAACAAGCTGGTGTGCGTTAGCTACCAATGTGATTTTGAGAGCTTTAACCCAATCTAGAAATGAAGCGCACCTCGAAATAATCCTTGTCCGTAATCATTCCGTGCTCGGCATCAATCAGAGTCCAGTTAAAGCCACCAGTTGAAAGGACTGTAGCTACGGTCGCAGCTCCAGGGAGACTACAGCAGAACAGCTCAACATCTGATAGTCTAGTTTTTACCATCATTCGAAGAAAGTGCGCACTCACGTGCACCAGAAACCGAGCCCTGGCTTCTTCTGAGCAAGGGCGTTCTTGAGGAAAGTTTTGGATTCCATTTTGTAACTGCCAAGGTTCAAATGTGTTTTTCACGAGAAAGGAGTAGACTTGTTATTTGGTGGGATTGTCGGGATTTGGGATGGAGTGGGGTAAATGAACAGTGGTTCTGTAAATCTAGCTTATATAAGTGAAAGCCGATTTCCCGCGCCCCTGCGTGGACCGGCTAGGACGGAAGTCAGAAGTCGGCATAATTTACTGCGCCCGCCGGTATCAGAATCCATGCCGCCCGATTTCGGACCTAGCCGAAAAGATACCGACGTTAAGTAGGAAGCATGAAGCGAATAAGCATCAAGCATCACGTTGACTTTTATTCGAAGACAGCTCTGTGTCTACACATATCCACCAACCGTTGCTTTATACTACACATTGTCGAGAAAGCTAGATCATGGGAAGATGGCATTGATGCCACATAGGATCAAAGGATTCCAGAAGTGGGAAGTTAACCGTTGGGAATGGAGTGAGGACGGGCTTATTATTAGCCGGTAGACCTTGTTGACGGCGAGTCCTTACCCTTTCTTGTTTTTAATGGCTCTTACGTATTTATAGGAAAAGATAACGAAGGACACATAAATAAGTAAATTTGAAATGAAGTACTTAATATTTCACTGCTGACTTTATTATGGTAATTACCATAAGCCGAGTACTGTAGTTGTACTGGGCCCGAGATCCGAGAAGGTTGTGGTATGTTATACTGTGTAAATATACTTTGTAGCAGAAAGTTTATCAAGACTCACAATGTAGGCATTAACTGGCACCACGGGTAAGGAAGGCCAGCTCAATCATAGGCCGTCTGAAAACTTAGATTTCTGATTGACGCGGTTGGATTTCTAATCTGACATGTAAGCTCTTCGTCGTAACTTTACTTAGGCGAACGAGAGCAAATGATAAATAAGTAAAAGAACACAACGATGTCGCAAAGAGAGAATCCAATCGTAGGAGGCGTGAGGAAAGAGAACAAATGCGTGGTGGTAAAATAGAAAATTTCCAATAATTCTATCTATCAAAGTGTACATGGGACGGATGAAGCAGGTCGGAGAACTATCGATAGAATGATTAACGGCGGCGGCTCAAGTCCAGCCCCAGACTCTAATACGCTCACTGAAGAAAGACGATCACTTCTCGCCAAAACGCGCATGATTAATAGCAGCAAAATTAGAACCCAAGATGGTCACTCAATTACATACAGTGCAGGTGTCGAAATAAAGTACACACCAGCCTGAGCACTTTTTTGTTATTTCGCCGACCAATTTGATCCCTTCTTTTTGCTTGAACCAGTTTGTGTTCGGAGTGTTCTTTCGCCGACCAGATTGATACCAAATAGCGCCTTTCGCCTGACACTTAATAATGGCATGAAACTGTACCCTATTCGGACCCAGCAGCGTAATCTTTAAAGTTCTGCTCTCTCATGTTTCATTGCATTTATCAACTTTTCAATTGTCACGCGTTTTGCATCTTTTTATAAACTGTGAGGAGAAAGGCGAAGATTCTAATATCAAATACCCATATCGATGACCATTTACATTTGCCAGCTGAAAATCCATCATCAAAGTTGCGGCCAAAACAGCTTGTCAACCTTTATCTGCCCCTTTCGTTGTGTTCCAAACTTGATTAGGCGGGTACGGGACTGGGCGATACTGTAACAACCCAGGGGAATTGCTCATTGAGTATGACGGCCCGATTCAGGGGAAGACCGGATGGAAATGTTAAGAGATACAGCTGGTTCTCGATCGGCGGACTGTCGGTAGCAAAGAAAGAGGTAAATGGGTCGTCGTGTGGGAGCAGAATCGGTCTCTCATTGCATGTACCTATTGTTTACCTAGGCAGAGGTTCATGAAGCTCTAAATGAAAAAACACTGTGGAAAATGGGGTGTGATCCTTTTCCCGAGATGGGCAGAATGATCTGAGGCATCTATTGTATGTATCCAGACGACCCAATGGGGACATGGTCGGAGCAAACAAGGCGAAAGGAGCGAGAAGACGCAACTCAAAAAGAGGCCACGTGCGCGTATGCATGAGTAGCAGCTGCCGCGAGTGTAAAGCTTTCAGTGTTTGTTTGGCGGCTAGGGAGAGGTCGTGCGCGCGACGCGTGTGACGGCATAATTGTTATTACTGTTCATTCGGGCTTGATTTTGTCTTTAATGATAATATACTGCTGATCGCCGTGCCGGACGACATACCATGCCTGTTGTAGCTCGTACACGACAGTGAAGAAAACTTCATTCGGAACTCCCATTCCCCCGTGCCCGCGCCCACCCTCCAATTCGACAGCATCCGGCGACCCCTCTCATTATATCACTGCAGGCATTCTTCACAAGCTGGACGATATGGGCCCTTTATCGCCTTTGAAGGGACAAGTTGCCATATCCCAGACGGAAAACTGGGATGATGACTTCGAGTTCTCCTTATCCCCTCCAAAAGACTACAACAAGTCGACGGCCACCTTGAAGGAGAATAAATATCAAACCATATATGATAAGAACAGGGATACCCCGTCTCTCGTACGCCCAAAATCATTGTCGTTATCCCCGACTAAACCTAGCCACTCTGACGCTCCAAGCTGCCCTAAGGTTCCAGCACCTTTACACACACCATGTCCCCAATCCCCAAGGCATTCTCCTTCTTACCCCAGCGATCTTACCTCGCTCTCATCAAAATCAAAACCTTCATTGTCAAACCTCGACCCAGTTTCTCCACCGCTCCTATCTACAAGGCCTAACCCATCCATACCACAAAGACGTGGGCAAGGCTTTCGCTCTCGAGCCAGGTCGACGACAGCGATAAACGGATATGTAACACCCAAGAAGCTCACTAAGCGACATCCTTCTGCGTCGTTTGTCCCAATTCGGTCTAGCCACTCTTCACGATCATTACGACAAAATGATTCGACCGCTTCACTATCTTGTTCTTTACACCGATGTGCCACTTGTCCGGATGCCATGTATCCGTGCACCCCTCCTTCAACAACAGATATCCCAGGAAGTGCTTCTGGGGAGCCGATGTCCCCACTACTTCTCTCCGAGAAAGTTGCATCAGGAGTCGCCGACTTGTTACGAAAGAGAAGCCGAACAAAATCAAGACCACGAATGCCTCCACTTCCTTTCTCGGACAATACCGCAGGAAAAGAGCACGGAAAACGCCTTTGGAATAGGTTTTCAGGAAATCCATCTTCCAATAAAGGTATGATTTCATTTGAGAGCATTCCTAGGCTAATGATGTGCCTATAGACCACATTGCGACTCAAATGCGCCGTCGGTCATCTTCCCTCGGGGCTTTCTTTGCTGAAGTTGACGCATCGGTTCGGTCGTCCCCCGAGCCTCCTCTACCCCCACTTCCCGTCAACCTCAACTCCCGTTCACCCTCTACAACCTCATCTATCTCCATTTCGTCTACGCATTCCCAAATTCAACACAACACGATGCCTCCAATCTCATCTACACTCCAGTCTTCATCAAATAGTTTGGCAAAGACAAAAAGGGGCTCGAAGGGGGGGGCGGTACCCTTACCTTACAATCATCCAGGGAACAATGGCTGCAAAGAAATGGCCATTGATGGTGAGGGTTCTCCATTGTCGAGCTGCCGAAACAGCTTTACGACACATGATCAACCTCAGTGTTATTCTCGCGGCTTTCATCTTCCTTCCCCTTCTCTCGGATCCCCATATCGTCGTGCCCGTAAATCATTGCATATCCCCGAGCATCCATTACCAGAGTCCTCATCCTTTCATATTATGGCTCCTGGTCAAACTCCAGCAGGCAATGCTTCAATCTGCTATAAGACGAGGAGCGGGAGCGCTTCGGAAGCAAATATAATAGACGATAAGGTTCCTCGAAAGCTAGTAAAGGAGCCACATTTGTTTTCCCCTGTTTCATCGGTAAAGATGGCGGAGAAACTGGGAAATGACGATGAAGTCTTGGCAATGACTAATGCAAGACCATCCACAACAGGAGATTGCCCAGCTGCTGGCACTCCCGACAAATTAAACGCCGTTATCGCATATCCTAAATTAGTTGGGTTTGGCCGTAAAACATCAGGCAATGGTCAAACGGGTACTGGGGCTAGCTTTACCTCCACTGTCAGAAGGTTAGGCTCGATTTCGAAAAAGCATGGAAGGCGTATATCAGGTGGCTGGAAATTTGGACCACAATCTTCAAGCTCTTCTGCCTCTTTGACCGTGCAGGCAGTTAAACCTACTGGAGCAGTGTTTGATCAGTCCAGGGCAGAAGAGGAGGCACCCTTAGGCACGATAATAGGATCGCCAATGAAAAAAAATGTCAAGGAATTGGCAGAAGATGAACTCGATAAACAGGCTATGGGGCCAGAATGTAGCGAAAGCGGTGGCGCAAGACAACCTCGTTGGTCACCCCCATCTGAACAATGGGACCACGATTTTCCTCATATTGAGTCGGAATTTCAACATACAGAACCAAGTATAAATGGGAACTCTCTGATTAGAACTGAGAATAGACGACGAGAGGATAGAAGCAGGAGAAGGCAGAGTTGGAATGACTTTGTCATACCAAGAAATGTCATGGAAAAGCAGAGAGGAGTCAAAGAAGGAATTGGAGCTATCAAGATGTTTGCCAGAGGTGTTGAGTGTGAGTGTCATCTAGCACATCTGTTGGTCTTTTGCTGACTGAAGGTAGCTCTCAAATCCCTCATGGCTGCGCACACTTCCTTGTCTAATCAGCTTTATAGCCACAAATCGTCTCCTGATTCCCTCAAATTTGATGCGTTACATGCTGAATTTGCCCAATGGTGGGAAATGGCCATTGTGCTTGTTGAGGTCGGGTCTACTGGTAGAGATGACAACTCGCATGGACCTATAGATGGCCCTAAGCGTGAGAGGAAGGTTACTTTGGCGACGGAGGAAGCCAGGATAGCAGAGGACACTCCGAGACATGTGTCAGGCTCAATCACTTCCATCGAGATGTCTTCGGTTCCATCGCAAGGAGAGTTAACGGCGTTAGGCCATCACAATATCTCTTTTCCTGACACTGTTGAACATCCTCCATCTCTAAGGAGTCCCCCGAGAGCATCCCCGCCCCCCGAACACTGGCGGGCCTCTACAGGCCGGCAGAATCTTTCGAAGAGACAACTGGAAGTGCTGAGGACCATGTTGAGAACCCCAGTGTCCGAAAGCAGTAAAGGCTCTGGTATGACTGGACAACAAGAAAGCAGCCAGTGGACTGATTATAAAGCAATCAACGCAACAAAGACTCAAAAAGACTGCAATACGTCAATAGAAGTAACGTCCACGACCCCGAAGAGCCAAAATGATCTCCCAGTTGGCGCCGATCCGCTGCAAGACCGCTGCGCTGAACCCTTTAATGCAACGATCAAATCGAGAAGGCGACACGCAAACAAGGTTGGTCTTGCTGGGTTGAAAGAATTTTTGCGTACACTCAGAGTGGAGAGATCGACGGACAAGGCCAACGGGCAAAAGTTTTCCCTGACTGCAGTTAGACCCCAAGCTCCGGCGAGGGAGGATATAGAAGCGGTCAATGGGGCGAATAGGCTGTCCAGGTCAGACATAAATTCCTCCACAGCAGCCGAGCGCTCTGCCCTTCTAGAACCTCCATTGTCTTTTCGATCTGCCTCATCGTCTGGAGATTCATGCGAGGTTTCTCATAACTCAGTTTCTGCACGCAATTTGCAAACTGAACCATCTTTCAAACAACCCCTTATGCCAGATAAACCTCAATCCAAGCCATTTTCTCGTGTTCGACAGATTCCGTCAACAGCTTCCCCGAGCGTGCTTTCCAAGTCCACTCAAAATCCTCGCTTAGAACCTAGAAGACCTAGTATACGGAATATATTTCGCACCAGCTCAGGTAACTGGAGTGAACTCATTAGCCCAAACTCTGGTTCTCCCGGCCCCTTATCGAATAAAAACTCGTCACCGATATTGAGAAAGAGTGGGAGCATGCGGCGGACCTTAGAGCAAGTCAGCGAGGCTAAGAATAGACCAAAAAGAGGGGAGAAAATGGACAAAGATAGTGCGGAAGCCAAAGCTGCTATGATGGGCCCGTCCAAAGGTCGCGATGAGCTCCCCATGGATGGACGAGGCCTTATCTCGATTGGCGACCCTCCGGTGGGTACGTATATACATTCGACGCCTCCAACAGAGATAAGCGCCACGGTGAAGCAACTGAGGGTTGAGGAAGAAATGACTCTCAAACCCGGTAAGAAATCCCGAGCAACTGGACTAGGATGGCCAGAGCGTAAAGCGAAGGGAGATATCAATGATTTTATTTCGCCTGTATTTTCCGGTATTCCCAGTACAACCCAAATCTTAAGTACGTCCATGACGCATCCGGCTGCATTGACTGTCAAGGAGTTGGAACAGCAGGACGACAGCGAAGGCAACGTGGTTGTCGCGCTAACTCCAGATAATTTGCCTACTCTTTTAGAGTATATGAGGCAGTGTGAAGTGAAATTGCATGAGTGGAAGAAAAAGGTTCAGATGGAAGGCTTGGACAAGGGGCTGATTATGAGCTCAGTGAAAGCTTAGAGAATACATACATACTCTTCACTATGTTATCATATATGCTTGTTACTATTACAAATGATAGATGTAAGTCTAAACCTTTGGGAGCTAACTCTGTTCATTTATATTGCCGCGATCTGTTTCACTCTCCATTATGAGGACCCTCTTCAGCACTCCTAGCACTGTTCTACAAGCCCGTGTCCAGCCTTCTTCAGCCGTGGAATCTCCAGTGCTGCTGCCGCTTTGACTCTTCCCGCTCGACCCACTGGGACTAGGATGGCTATGGCCGTTTCCAGCTAGGCTCATTATTGCCATCGAGGGCAACCCGAGAGGCATGGAAGAAATACTCGGCAAGCGAATGGAATGATTTGATATCTTGTCTTTACAGATACTGATCAATAGTCAGCATTTTTTGTCCAACTTTACTTTAAAAGTATCTCACTCGATGTTAGCCTGAGCCCACTGTTTTCCATGCCTTTTTCCGAATTCTAAGAGTTGCCGCAGACATTCAAGAAATGCCACCATCGCATGGTTAAATCTACGATTTTGCAAAAGACGCGCCGGTGTCATATCTGAAGAGGCGTATAATTCGTAGGTTGTCTTTGAAGGGGGGAGCTCTTCCACGCGGGAATAAGAGCCTAAAGGGACAATTTTATAACTGAGGTGCACCATAAGCGATTATAACATTTTCTAGAGACACGTTAAACAAACGTTTCAAAGACACATCCGACCTTTTCGGCGATTCTGTGGAGACAGAGGGCCGCCAATCCCCAGGCCGCATTGATCTCATCCCACTCCACAACAGGTCTGCCACCCAACCTCAACCCATTAATGGTCCCGACAGTAATACTAGAAGAAGCGAGAGGTAAAAGCGGAACATGACCTATGTGGAAAGCATCGTTATAGACGTTTGTAGATTCCAAATGAGCTAAAAGAGAACGGGATAAGAGGAGGGATGTATGGGCGGTGTTGAGAGTTGATGCTAGTTGCGTCAAGTGAATCGAAAGGGCAGAATGGGATGACAAGAAACTGCTATACACGTCAAAATGTCTGTTATACAAGATGGTGCACAATATACTGACTCGTTTTCCTCCTGCTCGACCGCTTTTGCTTCCAACTCTACCAGCCGTTCCTCTTCAAGGACAGCTTCGAGTTCTTTCTCTGTCGATTCCAGCAGCCGTTTCAGCTGTTCTTCTTCGACTTCAAGCTGCCCTTTTCTCTTTACAAGGGTTCCCCATTCCTCCTCCGTGCCCTCCACATCGTACTTTGCTAAACCATCAACATGTCTTGTATTCACAGTCTTTCTTGAGATCTCAGCAGTCCCTAAGGATTCTTTGTTCTTCCGGATTGCTTGCTCAAACCAAATATAGGCGTCACGCTCTTTGCCCAACTCTTCAGCCATCCTCTGGAACTCGGCGGTTAACAAGGCAGTGCACTCAGTACATAACGGATGAGAAACCGGCGTATTTGATGAGAGAATTTGATGCAGTTGCGCAGATAGATCGAGATCGTGTGGAGGCAGGGATTTACTGGGTAATTTGGATGATTTAGGGTGCAGGGCGGAATCTGAGAGTAGGATAAAGCTCTCGGCCACGCTTCTGGGGCCGGTTTGGATTGAGCTGTCGCCTGACAGAGACGGATCATTTGCGTCGCGCCATATTTTTGCGGCTTCCCTAGTAAACGGCGGCAGATCGGAGAGTTTATGCCTTGGATCCAGCGATGTGTCGGGCGAAGAGGAAGTGGCAGGGGAGGGAGGGAGAGATGAGATTATGAGGGAGTACTGGGCGGGAGTGATTTCCGAGACGGAGGGATCGGGTTGCATAGGCTGCGGAGATGAGCAGATGCTGCGGGCGGAGGGGGGGAGGACGTACCTGGTTACATCTCTGGCAGAGCTGGGCGGGGGGCATGGCTCCGAAGCGGCGGGGGGAAGCTGCAAATCGAGGCTTGTGGATGAGCAACAAGCAGCAGCAGCAGCCCATACATACCCCCGGCCTCCGGCCATCCCAGTTACGTAATACGCACCCGTCTCTGTCGGCCTTCTCCTTGCAAGACCAATTAGTAAAGTGTCCCAAAAATGTATAAGAGAGGAAACATAAATAGTAGTAGATCCGAAATGGATGAACTGGCATTTGGTATCCTCAAAAAACATTCTGAAATTCTACAAAACTCTGGTCTTACTTGCCAGACGATAACGGATGAGGCTCGCCTTTACTTGATCACTCAAGCCTGCTTGATTCTCCATTACACTTTTAGTTGAGACTTGGAAGGATTCGCTGACTGTGACTGAGGTGGAGAACATGATGAGTATTCGTGGAAAGAGTCATTGGTACTGGTGGGGGAATCAGCAAATAACAGGAAGGATGAAGAAGTTGTTGTGGAAATGATCAGGGATGAAGTTTGTAAGGATCCTGTTTTTGACGTCGATCCTTTTGAGATGTGAATCGCCAAAGAAGAGACATGCATACATGGAGATACAAGGACGTCAGTTATCTTTGCTGACTACCTTGAGTTCCTCGAAGCACAGAAATTGTTCCTTGCAAGGAGATGTTCATTTGAGAAGCAATCCTTGCAGCAGTTTCTGCCTCCTCGAGTCTCATCTTCTGCTCGTAACAGGCCTTCTTGGTTTGGGCAAGACTACTTTGGGTCTGGACAAGGCTATTCTGACTTCCAAAATAGGCAGCTTGTTTTCCCCAGTGTTCGTCCTCTGCCGCTCGCCTCGTCTGCTCCCGTTCCATCTGCTCAACCCTCGTTCGGACCCTGTCACTAGCGCTGGGTCCTCTCCCAATCAGTTTCAAGTTCGCGATTTCTCCGACTATAATCCCCCTGGGCACCAGACATGTAGCTAAACGCCAATGGGAATCCAATCTTTGAAATAATCAAAACTCGATTATTCATCTTCCCCTCGGCAGTCCTCATCCCAGTCAACATCCCGATCGATCCACCGCTTCTCTTCAGGGGGGTGGAGTTCCATCTGGTCCATGACTATCTGATACTACAGAATACGTCCTTGAGCCGCGCGTTTAGAAGCTTTGGCGGTAGGTTGGAGGGGAGAGATCGCAGGTGTCCCCGTCTGAGTCTGAGTCCGCGATGATTGAGTCAAAGAAAGGTGACGCCTCGGTGAGAAAGGATTTGTGGGTTTGGAAGGCTCCATTGGGGCTGAAATCGGTAAAAGAGAAAAGCTTTGTAGAAAACTATTAGCCAAATGATGAACAAGACGAGAAGATGTTAGGACAACTTTGTTGTCGGCACGTCCCGATCGCAATCCCGAGTTAAATCCCCGAAAGTGAGTCTGATACCCGACTGTCCTGACGGAGATCCACGGCAAAACGTTGGGCTACCCTTGGCCGCGCGCTTATTTTTTTTTATTTTACACGCACCGTACTAGTACTGGTAACTTGGACACAGTCCAATTAGCTTTGCATCTTTTCCAAGCACTGCTGCCACGGGCGATTTCCATCAGCAATGGTCAACCTCGCAGACCTCTCCAGCTCTCTTGTCTCGCAAGACTTTACCTCAATTCCAGTCATGTACGTCCCATCAGATAGCCCCATCAGTCACCCAAGTTTTCTTTCCATTTACGGTCTCTCGACAGTGATCTTTCGGACGCTCAGTCGCCTTCCTTGGAGAAACGCAAGGCCGTCGCTGCTGAAATCAGAAATGCATGTCTGAACGCCGGTTTCTTCTACGGTAAGCTCACTACCGAGTCCCATTAGCATGGCTTAAAAAGAAAATTGGCGATTTGCTGCTATAGTCAAAAATCACGGAGTCCCGTTGCAAGTTGTTGACCGGACGTTTGAGCAAAGCAAGGAGTTCTTTAACCAGCCAGCTGAGCTCAAGAAATCTGTACATAATCGATTTCTTTTATGATCAAAGAACAAGAGGAAATGCTGATTTTAAGGATACTCAAAAAGGTCGATATATCCAAATCGGGCGGTAATTTCAGGGGTTACATGGGTCTGTTGTCTGAAAACAATGACCCGTATGTCTCTTGTTCTCATGCAAAACTCTATCGAGGAAAGCTTATCACATCAATGATAGCAATAACAAAGGTGATATGCACGAAGCCTTCAACATGGGGCTCGATCCCTCTCTCGATCCATCTGCTTTCGTCCAGGACGTAAAGGAGGGTGAACTGAAGCATTCAGAGAATCTTTGGCCAGACAAGAAAGACTGGCAAGGCGCGGACGTTTTTGTGAGTTTAAGCTTATTTGCAATGTAAAAGAGCGATGTTCTTTTTTTTTTTGGATGCTAATTGCCATACATTTAGAAACAAGCTAATTTGGACTACTAGTCGGTAACCTCTATAGATATATGATAATTTCCTCTAACCAGAGCACAATAGCAAAGAAGTACTTCGACTTGGGCAATCGCTCTTCCCTCTCTTTGCCTTGGCACTCGACTTGCCCGAGGACTTCTTTAGTGACAAGGTCAAGTCTGGATATCAGGGGGGACCATTCATCCGCTGACGTTTTATCATGAACTCGCCGTTTTCAGATAAAGCACCCGGCCGCCATTATGCGCATCTTGCTCTACCCCGCTTTAGGAGAGCGACAAGTTGATGAGCTGATGCCTGGTATTGGGGTATGTCTGCATTCTTTTTGTGTCGCATGATTATTACAGAAACAATTCTGATGGGCCTGCTTTTTGGTATTTCAGGCACACACGGATTTTGAATGCTTTACCATTCTGAGGCAGGATGATGTTCCGTCGGCTTTGCAGGTGCAAAATCGCAAAGGCCAATGTGAGTGGAACCGGATTTTTTTTGTTTCAATTTATTTTGCAACAAATATAACTAAACTTCTCACTTTTGCATTTCATAGGGATTGACGCGCCATACATGCCTGACACATTTGTGATCAACATTGGTGATCAGTTTGCCCGATGGACCAGTGAGCAGTTTTCTTTTCATATAAACTTTTGGAATGTTTCATTGAAGCGTCTGGGTTCCCCCCCATCCTAGATGATATTTTTGTGTCCACCAGACACCGTGTTCTTCCTGCGCTATCAAAGGATCGGTATTCCATCCCATTCTTCTTTGGTTGCGATCACGATGTGCCTCTTATCCCGCCCGAGACCTGTGTGACTCCAGACAGACCAGCTAAATACGAAACTATGACTGCTGGTGCGTACGTACATATGCGGCTCTCTGACATTTATAAAGTCAAGGAGACTTGATTTGTCTATCCCCCACATAGATGCATGCACAGCAAACGTGATAAGATGACTATAACAGCTGCTCCGTCACTTTTATAGTTCATAGGCTGAATCTAAACCAATCACATCTGTTTCGAATGTTCCATCTTCCAGCCCGGTCCCCAGATGTACAACAAAAGAGTGCATCCCACACTGCTTCGATAAACGGATGCCGTCAATATGCTTGCGGGAATAATTTGCAGAATTTATGAAACTTACACGCTTTTATCCATTCACCAATTCACCGCAGACAATGTATTTACCTTCGAAATGTTGATGCCACCCGCGCATGTTTTCACTGTAGTCAAGTTTGTGATGAATTTTAGTTGGTGGCAAAGCCGGACGCAGTAGGTTTTGGAGAATATGACAACTTACATTTCAGACGCCGTGAGATCAGAAAGATCGTCAAGAGGTTCGTCGATGGGGGTGAGGACTTCTAAATATGCAGATTGCCATATAAGCGTGATGGCACTACTCTTCGATGACAGGTACTACTTGCCTGGCTCAAAAGATTGTTTGGCCATCCCTCGAGACGCGTCTCGCCCGGCAAAGTTACCATAGACACCATCTTTTGCAATTCCACGCCATGGCAGGAGAATAAAAATAAGAAGAAGAAACAAGTCAAAAGTCCGTCAGCTCATCAATCGTAGCACATCTACGTACTACATACCAGGTCCATAGAATGTCTTGCCAGCCGAGACATCAAAAACGGTGCGCTCGCCATTTGGGTCTATTTTCCCGTCGGGCGTCACCCTCATGATGGCGAGGAGTATGCGATCCCCCTTGGTGCCATCATACTGGGCAAGCTGTGCAGGGGTAAATGTCGAGTGACATATCACGTGCGGATGCTCTGCAGGGAGCGCGTTGTATTCTGGCGGGCTGTGCGGGGGCGGCGGGACGAGGATGCGGTAGGCGAGGAAGAGGAAGGGGGGGACGAGGAGGAGATTGAGGGGGTTGCTGAGGGACATGGGGGTGACGGAGTGGGGGAGGATGCGTGCTGCGGCTGGTGCACTTTGTCGCCCGCGCGGCAGAACGGCCCTCGGCGGTCGCCGCGCGTGCGTGTCAGTGGTTATTTCTGTTTTCTTCCGTTTTTCCATCATTTACCATCCATCTGATCTCCGCGTCTCCTTTCGATTGTCTCTCCATCCCACATGTCCGCCAGCACAACCATCAGCTACGCTAGGCTTCCCCCACCCCACGCCCTCGTGACGGGCGCCCCTCTCCCCCTCCGCCTCCGCCTCCGCCATCCCGCCCAGCTCTCCGCCGTCCGCCCGTACATCCGCGCCCCGCCAGCCTTCACCGCCTCGGCCCCCGTCCCACTCACCACCTTCGCCGCCCTCCGCGCCACGCGACCCCAGCCCCCGCAGCTGGTCCCGCTCGCGTCCCTGCGCTTTGTCTCCACGCAGCCCCAGCCCCAGCCATCCTCGCCCCCGCCGCCGTACCTCCCTCCTGGTCAGCCGCCGGCCCCCACCGCAAACCGCACCAACCCAGTAGAACCTGCCATCGGCACCCCGCCCCCTCTTCCCCCCACCCCCCAGGGCAGTCTTCCGCCCAAGGTGACCGACCTCGCTGCCGCCCACGAAAAGGCTGCCCTAGAGAAAAAGGATGAGAAGAAGAAGCCCACGGGACCTTTACCTGCCCGGGTATGGGCCAGTGTCAAAAAGGAAGCCGCGCATTACTGGGCGGGGACAAAGCTGTTGGGCCAGGAAATTAAGATCAGCGGAAAGCTCCAATGGAAGGTACTGAATGGTGGTACCCTTACTAGGCGAGAAAGAAGACAGGTAAATGTGGCCCGTGGCCGATCCCTAGTATGGGTACTGACTGTTCTCTGTGCAGTTGCGACGAACAACCATCGATCTGTTAAGGCTCCTCCCGTTCTCCGTGTTTTTAGTAGTGCCTTTCATGGAGCTTCTGCTTCCTGTTGCCCTCAAGCTTTTCCCTAATATGCTTCCCAGCACATTTGAAGGGGAGTTTGCCGCGGTGGGTTGCAAAAAGGATTTTTGACCATACTAGTCGCTGACTTGTAGTCTCAGAATGAAAAACAGAGAAAGCTGCTACGAGTGCGAATAGAAATGGCCAAGTTCCTGCAAGAAACCGTCAGGGAATCGGGGTTGAAGGCGGACAGCGTTGTGCGGAGTGATGAGTTCAAAGAGTTCTTCCGAAAGGTAAGTGCTTTGCCTTTACCATGGTTACGATTTCTTGAATGAAACTGAAGGCGTGCAGGTTCGATCCACTGGGGAGACCCCTAATCAAACTGATGTCGTTCGAGTTGCCAAACTCTTCCATGATGACATTACCCTTGATAACCTTTCTCGTTCCCAACTTGTTTCGATGTGTCGATACATGAACATCAACGCCTTTGGTACCGACAATTTTTTGAAACATCAAATTCGTAGCAAGCTCGAGAAATTCCGAGTCGACGATATGGTAGGCGTATTGTGTCTCAATCCACTGCACTATCGGCTAATTTCAGCATAGATGATCCATGCCGAAGGTGTTGACTCTCTTTCCACCAAAGAGCTGCAACATGCCTGCCAGTCTCGTGGTATTCGTTTCCAAGGTGTCTCTCCAGCACGCTTGCGTGAAGAGCTGGAGAAATGGATTGAACTCCATTATATTAATGGTATATCTGGTGTACTGCTTGTCCTGAGCCGAGCATTCAACTTTGAGCAGAAAGGAGACGATATCATGGAGAGTTTGGTCATTACCTTGAGCAGTCTGCCGGAGAACCTGGTACGTCCCTCAATTACACCACAATGTTATCCCCCCCCCCCCCCCCGCTGACAATCTCTTTCTCTCCTAGTTGAATGAGGCTGAACTACATGTTCTGGACGAAGCCTCTTACAAGCAAAAGCTTGAGGTCCTGCAACAACAGCAAGAACTGATTGAGGATGAAGCTGAGCAAGAAAAGGTATGATATAGCTCGTTACTAACGTGTGTGATCGAGCTAATTCAGATCGTAGGAGGAGCAAGATGCTCTAAAAGAAGAAAAGGAAAAGAAAGAAGCAGAAGAAATCGCAAGGCGGGAGCAGGAAGAGGCCGATAAGGCGGCGATGGAGGTATCCCCTGCTGTCAAGGAAGAAGAAGCCGTGAAGGAGCAAGAGGAAGAGTCTGTACAACCGGCTGCCGACCAGAAGGACACCCCGATGACAGAGAAACAATTGTCCGAAATTGCCGAAGCTTTGTCGGTCTTGACTGCCAGGTCTAGTATCATGAAGGAGAGAGACGAGCTAAAGTCCCTCCTTGAGGATAACTTGTTGTCCGAGGCCGTAAGTTCCAGTGACAAAGGGAGACTTCGTAAACTGATCATTTTTGTATCACAGGAATCGAAGGAGAGACAAGAAGGCGCCAGCCCGACCGTTGCAGTTTCCAAACGTGTTAGAGCCATGATCAAAAAGATCGACACTCAGCTTGAGAAATACGATGAGAGGGTTGACTCGAGTCTGAACGTGATTAAAACCACACCCCTTGGTCAAATTCCCGTTGAGGACCTGAAAAAGGCACTCAAGGAAATGAAGCACCGGCCGGCCGAATGAACTCTTTGTATTATTTTAAAAATTGGAGATGAACATGGACTTTTGTGACCATTATGTATGAAACCGGACTATGTAAAGTCGCATGATTCATCCTGTCGAAAAAAAGAGGCTGATTATTTAGTACCATTCAGTCGATAGTCATATCTTAAATACCTCTGTTTGCACGCACAATGACCGCTTGAAAAATGGTCAGAAAACGTCCAAAATTAACCCCCGACGAGTCGCGCCAAGACGTCCCAGTTTGCGACGAGACGATGTCGAGGGGTCTGTATCGAGCTTACTTTGTCATTCCAGTCGTCGTCGTCTTCGCGTGCAGTAGTAATAGAGTAAACAAATAAGAAGTTAGTAATTAGAACAATGCCATATCATTTACCACCGTCACCAGGATTACGTAAAAACAACGGCCCCAGCCGGTAAATGGTGCCGTCTCCGGCTAGGGGAACCGGGGTTCCGAGGGGGAAGGGTTTGTGCTGGCACAATATCCCGTTTCGGGCCTATCGTCGGGGCTTTTACCAGTTACCACTCACCAGACGGGCTTCATTCCGACCTTTACTATCTTCCTCTTCCGCAATACATCCTTCTTCATTCTATCTTATCCGACACCTCTCACGCCACAATGGCACAAAGTCCCCAAGAACCTTTGAGTAGTCGTCTTTCTTCTACCCTCAAAGCAACCGCAGGGTCCCTCACATCGTCGGTAAAGCCGGCTGAAAGCGAGCTCGCTCGTTGGCGACGGACATTCGACAGGTTTGCTAAAGAAGAGATTGACGGACAAAAGTAAGTCCATGATATTAGGCTATGGGATAGATTGTTGTTTTTCCTTTTCTTTTACCAGGGCACCATGCTGATCACATTGTTGATTAAAGGTTCCTCAATCCATCTCAGTTCATCGACGCTATTGCGCCCACAGATGAGGGGTTTAGTAAGATCAAGCGAGAACAATATGGGAACTGTGAGCCGCTATAGCGTTGAATTCCTTGCACACCTCTGACCAGCTCGACAGTGTTTCGAGTCGCGGATAGCGCTCGTCGGGGCTTAGTTTCTTTTGAGGACTTTGTGGTGTTTGAAACCCGTAAGGATTTTCTTCCTTGTCCGTCCAGCCCCAGGCCTGCTGATTCCATTCGCATATTCTCATTCTAGTTCTCAAACGTGTGAGTTACTCTTGAGCAATACGTATAGAATATCAAGACTCATTCAGCCACGCGCTTTAGCCGGACGCCGATTACCAATTGGCCTTTCAAGTTTTTGACGTGTAAGGTGTTGATATATAATGTCTAACAAAACCACTGACTCCCAGTAGTGACGCGTCGGGGACCATCGATTTTGATGAGTTTAAAGCAGTCCTATCAGCTAACACTGCGGCCAGCGGAATCCGTGAGTGGATGCAGATGTTTAGCCTCCACGGAGATTGACAAGGTCATCCAGCCTTTGATTTTGATTGCGCCTGGATGAAACTTTACGTGGGGAAACGAGGTGACAGACATGTTCTCGGTTGTATGTCCACATCTTTCATCTTTCCCTTTATAGACTAATGATGTTTGCAAATAGATCACGAGTTTACCCAGCTCATCAAAGGTTACCAGGGCGAACGGCTTCGTCAGGCTTTCCATTATTTTGATGCTGATGGTGATGGTTACATTAACCCCGAGGAATTCCAAAGGATCATCGTAGAAATTGCTGGTCATAAACTGTCAGACGCAGTTCTGGGAAGATTGCCTACACTGTGTACTCTGAACCCTGGGAGAAGGATCAGCTATTCCGAAGTCATTGCTTTTCATAACAGTAAGTCCGGCCGCTATTTGTTGTTTGTTAATCTAATGGAATTTTTTTTAATATCATCTAGTCATCCGAGGTATGATCACCAACAGGATTATATCGTGGTTCGCTTCTAATATATCACAGAGATGGACACTGTTGAACGCATCATTGAGCACGCGGTAAAAAAGTCCAAAGACGGCAGGATCGATATTTCTGATTTTCTGGATGAGGCCGCTGGAAGCATGCGTTACGGCATGTTTACCCCAATGGAGGTGAGTGCCCCGCGAAATTTGATGAACGGGGCAAGCTCATCAAGCAGGCCAACATCATTTGGCATTTCGCAAGTCGAGGGAATGCGGGCGCTGGTCAGCGGCTTGCTTTGGCTGATTTCCAAGCTCTTTTGGACGCAAAAGTAAGGACCTATATGATCAAATGGCGACTTGCTGATAAATTATACAGTGGCAACCCCCTGAAACTGCTAGTATCAAACAACCTACAACTGTATCGGGTGGTTTCCTTGCAGAAGCGGCACAATCAACGTATAATTTCATCCAAGGTGGTATTGCAGGCGGTCTCGGAGCTTATGTTAGTCTGAATGTCTACAATTGGTGATATCTGCTTATCAGTCCGCACTAGGCTGTCTACCCAATCGACCTGGTGAAGACAAGGTTGGCGACCTCCCCTCTTGATTGTGTTTAAAATTGTTGACAAACTTTGTTATAGACTGCAAAACCAACGTTCTACTGTCGTCGGGGAAGTATTGTACCGTAACGCGTTTGATTGTATTAAGAAAGTGTATACCAATGAAGGAGGGGTCAGGGCTTTCTATCGTGGCGTACTGCCTCAATTAGTCGGCGTCGCCCCTGAAAAGGCCATAAAGCTCACTGTCAATGAGCTGGTCAGGAAGAAGGCGACCGATCCTGAGACGGGGCGAATCCCTCTTTTGATGGAAATCGTTGCGGGAGGTTCAGCTGGTGGTTGCCAAGTTGTAAGTGTAACCTAATGGCCATCGATTTCCAGATTATGTAGACGCCATTGACTCTTCTTAGGTCGTTACTAACCCTCTAGGTATGCGTATGACATTACGTCCGTGACACAATGAACTGATCCCTTTTACAGAAATTATCAAAATTCGCTTGCAAATGGTAAGTGTTTTTCGGGTTAGACTTGCTTTGGCGAGCCATTAATGTTTAATAGGCCGGTGAAATCACTCGAGCTGAAGGAGGCACGGCCGTGCCTCGGGGAGCCTTGCATGTTATCAAGCAGTTAGGCCTAATAGGCTTATATAAGGTGAATGACAACGACTGAATGCTATTGTATCACGGCTGAACTTTGGTTTGAAGGGTGCTACAGCTTGTTTTGCGAGGTGAGTACCTTCTAAATAGTCACTTCATCTAAGAGCCATTGACTTATGGGTATTTTCTCAGAGATATACCCTTTGTAAGATGCCATAGCCTTTTAATGTACCTCACTCACAAATTCTCACCGCATCCAGTCTATGATATATTTTACTGCGTAAGTACGAACTACTATGTTTGTAGAAATGCTCATGTGTTGCAGATATGCTCATCTGAAAGTAAGTTTCCCTGACGAGGTGATCAAGGTACCTTATTCACGTGCTCATCTTGCACTTGACGCAAACAGAAAGACGTGTTTCGTGAAGGACACCATGGGAAAGTCCTCAGCTTCGGGGAGCTACTTCTTGCTGCTGGTATTGCTGGTATGCCAGCTGCCTATATGTGGGTATATACTCAATCTCACAACTTTAGAAGGGCTAACCAGGGTCACATGAAGGACAACTCCAGCAGACGTCGTAAAGACTCGTTTGCAGTCACAGGCTCGAGCTGGTCAAACTGTATACAAAGGTATTATTGATGGTCTTTCAAAGATCTCCCGAGAAGAGGGTCTCCGAGGTGGGTTTCTTGAGGACTGCCTATACTGCCAATCTTTAAATGTTATTGACGTGTATCTCAGCTTTATTCAAGGGCGGCCTAGCTCGGTAAGTCTCGTCGATCTTGATCATAGCTGATTTTTCAGAGTTATTCGCTCTTCGCCCCAATTCGCTGTGACGCTGGCTTGTTATGAGCTTCTTCATAAGCACTTCCCTTACCCTTACGCCCCTGCCCCTGTTGTCCACAGGCCAGTTCTCTCAGCCCATCAAGAGATCTCTCGCATCCGAGCTCGAAACGCCCTCCGCATTCTTCTCGATTGTAGCTCTCGATTCGGCATGGTTGACTCTAGCACCGCTAGCAAACGGATGCCGCTTATCCCCAAATCGCTTAGATAACAAGTACAAGATTATTAGGGATAGAAAAGAGAACAGGTGTATGCCAAGATATGCATTCGATGCTCGTTTATCACCTTTTGGCAGAATATTGATTTGAATCCGAGCCTGGATGGACTCAAATTTGAAAGCGAAATCAATCATATGAATAGAGGCAGCATGAGAGTGCGCTGCCACCTTATCCGTAGTCCACCTAAAGTTGGAGCTGGTGGAGGCGACCCTTGAAGGATGCGTGTATAGTGGGCTGATAGCCCGACGCAAGCAGAATTGGTGTGACTATTTTGCCGGGACCCGGAAGCTGACAGGCCGGAGAAACAGAAAAAGAAGCAGACAAGGGTGTAGATAGGGCAGCTGATAAGGCCGCAAACGAAGCAGCAGAAGGGGCAGTGGAGGTGTCGATTGGAAGAAGTTGTTCAGAGAACAAATATTCCTCGTCCAGACCGTCTAACCAGTATGAGCTTCAAATGCAAGTAAATTCATCATGCGCAGGCTAAAATCTCACCGGCCTCTAAATTTCGTTCTCGTCCCTGATCAGCCAGCACTGCACCCAACCCACCCAAGCATATCCGGTAATTTGGTGGGCGTAAAGGTTAAG